>NC_089800.1:52214396-52319019 GCF_029633855.1 Hoplias malabaricus
GGTAGCTGCTAAGCAGCTGCTATGGTACTGCAGGTGATCTCTGAAGTACATCTGGCAGCTCCTAGTATGTTGCTAAACAGCAGGCATTGTATTCCAGGTGGTTGCTAAAATGCTGGTATGTGGTAACCACGGTATTGTTGGGCACAATAGGGTTGCTAGGTTGTTGCTATGCAATTACAATTTGTAGTGTGTTATAAGAGTTATGGTATTTTAGGTGATTGCTATGTTATCACAGCTTGTTGCTAAGGTGATTTTAGGAAGTTTTTGGAGTGCTGATAAATGGTTCACATGTTATTCAAAGTAGGTGCTAAGCTGTTGGAGGTGGTTGTTATGGTTTCCCGGATAGTTGCTAGGGTGCTGAGAAATTGAGAATTGAGAAATGCACACTGCTGACACAGGGGTTTATATAGCAGTGTGTGTGTGTGTGCATGTGTGTGTTTAAATGCAGTCACAGCAGCTGCTTAAAGTCCACTGTAAATATTAACTCAGACAGATTAAGTTATCTCTCTCTCTCTCTCTCTCTCTCTCTCTCTCTCTCTCACACACACACACACACACACCACTAATGAACTGAAATTGAAGTGTTGTTTTGGTTTTATTCTTGTAGCGGCTCTCCCTGGATGTCCCGGCGGTTTATGTAAAAGATATGCAAATGATATGTAAATGAGAAGCACTATATAATGTCTCATTTGAACCCGGTAGCAGTCCTTCACACTTTGTAAACATTTCAGGACGAATGAACCAATAGAAATGCTCCAAAATGACTTGGAATTTTCATTCACTTCCATTGAAAGTCAAGAAGGTTTTTTCCTTCTCCTGTAAAGTTACTGTTTTGGAGACACATGTTTTGGAGACTCCAGCTGAACGTGTGGTGTTTTCGTTGAAGGCTGGTTTGCGAAACCTGTTCCTAAAGACCATGAGGAGTCAGATCCTCACAGAAACCTACAGCAGCAGCTTCTGGAAGAAATACAGGCTGAAAACATCAGACAACATCTCAGGTGCGCGCACACACACACACCTTGGAGTAAACAGTGTACATTCACATTTTAAATTTGATAAACAGGTGAAGAACATCTGTAAAGGGTTTCAATTAAATCTCAACTCTCAGATTCATCAGAAGGTATTTATTTTTTAGCACAGCTCAGCTCTTTATGACACTTTCACATATTTCCTATTGTATCACGTCCTGGTCACAAGCCTCACAATCAGTTTTAAGACCTACCATATCTTTATATAATCAGACTATTAAAATTCTAGATAAAAAACCAATGACGTGGCATCGTTGCCACATGTTGGAAAAACATAGTATGCTTTGAAAGTTTTATGAGACTCAGTGATTTAAAGCTCATTTTAAAATGTTGGTATGGTCATGCTTCCCTTTTGCGTAATGAGACTGTTATAAGACAAGAGTGCGCTAGTAGAGTAGAGGACGTACAGTACGTGTCGTGTAAAACCTCTTTTGGACAATCACCTTTCTCAGTTAAAGGAGCAACACTTTGGAACAGTTCACCCACTGAGTTGAAAATGCAGTCCAATGTTACTGTTTTTAATAGAGGTATTAAATCATGGTAAAAAGAAAAATAATATTGCTCTCATATATCATTTTGTTTCTCACTTTCTTCCCCTTCCTTCTCCTTCCCTCCCATTTTAAACAAATAAGGCCAAACAAAATCAAAAAATCCTTCTATGGACAAGTGTTGTAAATTAGCTTTTTTGCTACAAACACTGTATACAGAGCATGTTTTTGTGCATTTTTGTTTGTTACAATGTTTCTGGACAGTTTGAAGATGTCCTTTTATGTATGTTAGAAACAGTTCCGTGTGTATATGTGTGTGTGTGTGTGTGTGCTGGACAGGAAGCTGACCCGTTTGCCGCACCTGGCCGGAACAGAGCAGAACCTACGTCTGGCGGAGCAGATTCGGGACGAGTGGCTGAGCTATGGACTGGACTCGGCCGAACTCCAGTGGTACGACGTCCTGCTCTCGTACCCAAACAGAACCAGGGGAAATTACATCAGCATAGTGGACCAGCATGGTGACGAGGTACTGGACACTCTTTTCGATGGTGGGCTAAGTTTTCGTTCCAGTGGTGAATGGAATGGTGAATGGAACCAGACGTCTCCACGTCCCCTCGCCACAGTCAGAGCTGGAAATAGAATGATAACGGACAGCAGTGGACATCACAGCTCAGTACAGATCCAGACAATGGTCAGATATCAGCCGTGTGTCCCCCACCATTCACTGTCCTCACTGTCCGTGGGGAGAGTTTAGAAGAGGACGTTTGGGTCCATTCACTTCCACTGTCCACTGTTCTGATTCTAGAAGTTTCTCTAGAACCACAGCACACCACTGTTCTTGGGTCTGAAATGGCTCCCTATTCACGATTCCTTATGTTATTCACTATAGAGGGCACTACTATAAGGGACTGAATTCAAGAGGGTAGTGACTGATTTCAAACACTGCCTCATGCAGTTACAACCCGGTTTGACCCCTGTTCGTGATGTAGTCACATATATAAGAGACTGCAATTCATGACCTAGTTGCATATTTTCAACATTTCATGCCACAATATCACAATCATAAGTGAATGGGTAATTACCATAGGAACCCTCATATCAGTGCCACATGTTATGTAACAGCAACACAACAACTCTTCCTCATTAAGGCGTCATTACCATCCGTTAATACCACCGTCTTATTTTTATTTACGGAAAATATAACATTACTAATTCATTATTTGCTAAAATATCGAAGCAAATAATGGCTAGAGAAATGTCCTTTTCTGTATGAACCTTTTGAAAATTAGTTTAAATAACGTTAAGTGAAAGATATGTTCTCGTTAGAGTTAAAGCTAAAGTAGGACACCAATAATAAGCATTGCTCAGGAGAAATAGTGTAATAAAATACTTTATGCCTTTGTTGGAATAACAACCTATGTTATGTAATTCGCATTATCCCTTTTTCTATGTTAGGAGTAATTCTTTAATTTCCCCTGGGGATCAATAAAGTATCTATCTATCTATGACGCCTGAGAGGACGCCTGTAATGAGGAAGAGTTTTCGTGTTACTGTCGCATAGTGTTTGTTTGGTAATTACCCATTCACTTATGATTGTGATATTGTCGCATAAAATGTCGAAAATATGTGACTATGTCACGAGTAGTTGTGAGACCGGGTTGGTTTTTACTAAACACCGGTATGTATTATGGGTAATCTACAAACTGCTAGTGTGCATGGGTTGTACGCTACTTTTGCAGTGCATTGTGGGATTGTGTGAGTGCCCTGAAAAACTTCCACTGTTTTTAGACACAACTCTGAAATGGTTGAGCCTCAAAATAGTGCACTACATAGTGAATAGGGCACTTTCTGACACAGTGCATTCGTTGTCACCTCGGAGAACATTCTAGAACTGCAGCCAACCAGATTAACAGTGCTATGGCTAATACTGACTCAGATTCAGGGTTAGCACTGTGTTTAACATCAGGTGTTACTTTAAATGACACGGTAGCTGATTCTAACATTAGCTGAAGGCTAAGGGTGTAATTTAAGGGTTGGTTTAAGGATTGAGACCAAACTGAGATGGGCTTGTGTGCGTAAAATGCTAAACTCCTACACACTTAGCGGCATTAGCATGTTATGATTATAGGCCTTTAACCGACCTAATGGCTAATGTTAACATGTGCTGCAGGTTCAGTGCACATTTATGGAAAGAAATCCTGTTCCAGCCAATAAACCTACAGCTTAATTAACAATAAAAGCCCCACCCATTCAGGCTACTGCTGTTAGCCCCACCCATTTAGCCAACACAACACTAGCCCCACTCATTCACTCTAGAGCAGTTTAGATATTTTGTGTCTCTTACAGCTGTTTTAACTCCCTCTCTTTCTCTCTCTTTGTGTGTGTGTGTGTGTGTGTGTATGTGTGTGTGTGTGTGTGTGTGTTTGTGTGTGTAGGTGTTTAACTCCTCCCTCTTTGAGCCGGTTCCTGTTGGATATGAGAACGTCAGTGACATTGTTCCACCGTACAATGCATACTCACCAGCGGGACAACCAGAGGTTATACACTACACACACACACACACAGACACACACACACACACACACACACCTCAATTGGGATAAATATGCATTGTTTAAAATCTGTCAAATTAATTGTTTAAACTTTGAATTTTAAACCTTCTGTCCTTCATTGTGAACTTTATGTTCAATATGGTTCACTTCTGAATAGTGTGTGTGTGTGTGTGTGTTTGCAGGGGGATCTGGTTTATGTAAATTATGGCAGAGCTGAAGATTTTTTGAAGCTTGAAAAAGAGATGAAAATCAACGTGACGGATAAAATTGCTCTCATCAGATACGGAAAAATTTTCAGAGGAAACAAGGTGAGACTCGTTCTGAGCTTTTTCACACTCAGATAAACACTGACAGCAGACGGTCCTCAACCAAGATAAAATAAATTCCATCTGGACATGATGTGTGTGTGTGTGTTAGGTGAAGAATGCCATGTTGGCAGGGTGTAAAGGTATCGTGCTCTACTCAGACCCGGAGGACTACTGTGCTGAAGGTGTGGAACCCTTCCCTCAGGGGTGGAACCTTCCCGGGGGTGGAGCTCAGAGGGGGAACATTCTGAACCTGAATGGTGCCGGAGACCCCCTCACTCCGGGGTACCCTGCTAAAGGTGTGGATCTGCACATTACATTAAATTACATTACCAAAATTTAATGTATCCAAGGTGATTGCTAGAGTCTTGTTATAGGTGGTTGCTAGGTTGTTGCTAACTTGTTGTTAAGGCAGTTTTAGATGTTGCAAAGGTCTTCCTGTAGCATTCCCAGGTGGTTGCTAGGTTGTGGCTATGTAGCTGCTAGGTGTTGCTATGTAGTTGGTTACTAATAGTTTACATGTTGGTTGGTAGGTTGTTGCTAGGGAAATGCTAAATATTTGGTAAGGCATCTGATTGATGATGAAGGGCTATTGCAAGGGTGTCTGTTAAAGGAGAGGGCACTGGGGTTAGGATAAGGGGTGGGAGCTTGTCATTGTGCTTAAGTACAAGCCTGTGGGGGGCGCTACAAATATATATATATATTTTTTTTTCAGAATACACCTACAGACTGAGTCCTGAGGAGGGGGTGGGGCTTCCCAAAATTCCAGTACATCCTATTGGATATCATGACGCTTATCACCTGCTGAGGTGAGTTCAGTGTTTATCAGCTTCAGTTATAACCTGAATATTAAATTGATATCATTAATAAACTGTTACAAACAGTAAAAACAGCAAATCCACATTCAGAATGAAGTTCTAATATAAACATTACAAATGAACCTCTAAAAAGCTGAGGCAAGTTTTAAATTTGAATCTGTGTGTGATGCAGTAAAATGGGCGGAGCTTTGCCACCTCCTGATTGGAAGGGAGCTCTGAACGTGTCGTATCGGATCGGACCCGGATTCACAGAGGAATTTGGACAGCAGTAAGACTCCCACATTTAACTATATTACCCACAATTCTCAGGATCATAAACCAATCAATACTTAAATTCTCAACACTGCACAACATCTCATCGTGTTATAATTAGAAATAATAAATCAGAATAAATACAGAGGATTAACCTGCTAAAGTTAAAAGATTCTACAAAGTTTACAGATATTAAAAAGTAACAGTTAAAACCTGAGTTTGTGTAAAAGTGTGTTCTGTTCTGTTATTTTTCTCTGATCAGCCCTGGAGAAAGGCCCGGCTTTACACAAAGAGCCTTCAGTCTGATTGTACACACACACACACATTTGTTTCCATGTGTTATGGGGACTTTACACAGACTTCCGTTAATTTATTGAAGACATAATCAATCTAAATCATAACTAAGACTTTCAGAACCCTAAACTTTACACTAACTATATTTTAACACTTACACTCACCCTAACCCTAACCCACATGGTTTCACCTTAAAAAGTAATGACTTTTCTTTTGGGAACCAGCTTGAGCTAAACCTGCGTCTCACACACACACACACACAATGATTTAATAAAATTTACTTAAATCTGAAAGTGTAAAGGAGGCCAGGTTCTTTTCTTCTGTTTTATTTTTTTATGATTTTTATATTTTGTATTTCCTCAGGAAAGTGCGGATGAATGTTTATAACTATAACCAGGTCACTCGCATCTACAACGTCATTGGAAAGCTCAGAGGGGCTCAGGAACCAGGTACACACACACAAACACACACCAACACACATGACTCAACAAACTAAGAATGTGTAGCTGATGGAGCAACACAGCACTCGGTGCTCTTCTCCAAGTGTGTTGAGCTCAGGCGATGTTCGTCCTATGTGTGTATTTAGACAGGTATGTGATTCTGGGGGGTCATCGTGATGCTTGGGTTTTCGGGGGGATCGACCCGGTGTCTGGAGCGGCGCTGGTCCACGAAACTGTCCGAGCTGCAGGAACCCTCAGAAAAACAGGTGGGGTTTCTGTTCTGGTTCAGTTCTGTTCATTAAAGGTACGATCTGTGATCCCCAAAGGTGCAGCAGTGGGTTCAGGGTCTGATTGTTCTGCTTGTGTGTGTATATAATAGTGCGTGTTACGTTTCGGTCTAGGGGATGGGTAGAAAGAGAAAAAAAAGAGAAACTCACACAGTTTAGAATAAATGAAAAAAGTGTATTTACAAAGAAAATATGGATATTAAATAAATCAAACAATCAAATCTTATAACACACAAAACTTAAAGCCATATCTCCAGGGGTAAGCCACGGCCAAAATAACAAACATAACCCAACACTAACTCCAACCCCAACACTAACTTTGCTATTCAAACCAATAAACAAATAAATGACAATAAATAACCCTGACTCCCTATCTAACAATAAACCAAGAGAAAATAGATAAACTCAAAAGGCGCTTACCCCCTTCCGGCACAGGTGACCACAAAAATAATAAACAGAACACAATCAACCCACACAAGGAAACACACAGTCTCCAGAAGTTCACAACTAACACACACAGAAGGAAACACACAGTCTCCAGAAGTTCACAACTAACACACACAGAAGGAAACACACAGTCTCCAGATATACACTGTTCCCACACAGAGACAGAGCAATCACCAAGTTAACACACACAGGGAAACACACAGTCTCCAGAAATACATAGTCCTCACACAGAGACAAAGCAATCACCAAGTTCACAACACATGGCAATTCACAATTGGAAAAAGGGGCGTCTCAATCTTCAGCTTCCTGCTTCTTTTATAGGCAGATACAGGAAACACCTCAGTAGCCAGCAATCCCAGAAATCTCCACAGCTCCACCTAAAGACAGGGAGGGATAGCAAGACAACAAGAAAAGGAAAAGAAGAGAGACAGGCATACAACCCGTAACAGTGCGTATATCTACATATATCCTTCTGCGGGGACAAAAACCTGTTTACACGCTCATAGTGGGGACTTCCATGTGGTGACTGCACACTTGTCCACACAGTGTACATCATTACATTTTAGGATGAAGACATATTTTAAAGTAGGGTTTAGGAAAGGGAACCAGAAAATGTATGGAAGCCTATGTAATGTCCCCACAATGCATGAAAACAGACTTGTGTGTGTGCGTGTGTGTTAGGTTGGCGTCCTAGGAGAACAGTGATTTTTGCCAGTTGGGACGCGGAGGAGTTCGGCCTCCTGGGATCAACAGAATGGGCTGAGGTAAATACAGATAATGTGTCTATTTCCTTTTCTTAGTGCGCAGGATTTTCTCTCCAGTTCCACATCCTTTCAGACCCATAGTGTTGAGTCGTTCTTCTCACAGTGGATATTTTTGCTCTGCTATAATGAAAATGTTATGTCCTGTGTGTGTGTGTGTGTGTGTAGGAGAATGCAGTAATGCTTCAGGAGAGAGCCGTAGCTTACATTAACGCAGACTCCGGCATCGAGGGTGGGAAGCACTAAGAAACACAATAAATGATTTGATTAAACTATAATAACATTTTCAAATCATGCACTAAAATGTGTGTGTGTGTGTGTGTCTAGGCATGTACACACTGAGGGTGGACTGCACTCCTTCTCTACACACATTGGTTTATGACATCACAAAACAGGTAGGTCAAAAATCTGCAGTAATGAGCAGTCAGGACAAAACCTGGTATCTCCACTCTGCTCAGAGAGCCAACTGCTGTGGGCGCCAGGGCTAGGGGCTACCCACCGCTCCAGGCATGTGTGCTCACTGCCCCCTAGTGTTCACTAGTGTGTGTGTAAATGTGTGTTTCACTGCACGGACTGGGTTAAATGCAGAGAACAAATTCCTCTGTGTGCAGCTCAGTGGCCAATAAAGTTAACAACTCAAGGGGATGCTATTCCTCACTCACTCACTTACATTTAGTAACTTTACCAAAAGGGGGTGCTACTCTTCATCTTCTTAAAAGACACTGTGTCCTTGTTTCATTTATATTTGCTGACGTTTGCCTTAAATCAATCCTGGATGCTTAATCCACATTTCATTACTGGTTATAGTGTGTGTGTGTGTGTGTGTGCGTTTGTGTGTCTGTCTGTCTGTAGGTGATGAGCCCAGAGGAAGGTGAAGAAAGTATGAGTTTATATGAGAGCTGGCATAAACGAGACAACTGGACAAACATTAGGGACGCCCCACGGTAAGAGCATGGCATTATGGGTGATGAAGGGATAATAAATACCTGTGGGGGGCATTATTAGTTCACTTTAACAGGGCACGGAAGGGGTGTGGTCAAACTGGACTGAGAGTCATGCCCTTATAAGGAGTTCCAGGTCTGAGCTCTATGTATTTGAAATGGCACTCTACTCACTATATACTGCACCGTTATAGGGAAATGAATTTCACTAAGGTACATCGGTCGTACACTGCTTATTGCAGTGCATCATGGGATTGTTTATGTGCAGTGGCTGTGATTGAAATGGCTCCCTACTCATCTGTATTTTGCTATTTAGTGAGGCACTATTTAGTTCACTAAAAAACAAAATAGTGCAGCGGTGGCTTGGTGGTTAGGGCTTGTAACCGGAAGGTTACCTAACCCCCAACTGCTCCCTTGGCGCCGTGGCTAGGGCCGCCCACCGCTCTGGGCATGTGTGCTTACTGCCCCCTAGTGTTCACTAGTGTGTGTGTATAAATGTGTGTTTCACTGCACGGATTGTGTTAAATGCAGAGGCACAGTGGCCAATAGTGGTTCTAAATCCGATTCTTCAGAAGTGAATTCGGACACGTTGCTAAGTAACAAAAAAGCTCGCAGTACATTTTGATCCACATTCATATTGTGATCTCTGATGTTTTTAAAGTGCATTGTGGAAAAAATGTATTGCCTTCCAAATCACGCCCAATTTGAGTGTACGATTCAGACACTCTGAGAAAATTGGCCAACATACTCAATAGTGCCCTTAAATGTACATCAGGAGCCATTTCATTCACAGCCACAAAATAGTGCACTTTAAAGTGAATGGAGCAGTTTGGGAAACAACCAGATTATTCTGTGGCAGAAATAAATGTGTGTTTGTAAATCTGTGTGCTTTGTGGTAAACAACATGATCAATAAAATGTGTGTGTGTGTGTGTGTGTCAGGATCAGTAAACTTGGCTCTGGGAGTGATTTTGAAGCGTATTTCCTCAGACTGGGGATAACGTCTGGTCGAGCCAGGTACACCAAAAACAGGGTGAGTGAGTGTGTATTTCACTGTGTTTACATAATAATAATAATGAGTATATTAATATTAATGTATTATTATAACTTATTAACATAAGACCTCAGGTCAGTGACCTCATGAGGCTCCAAATGGCCATTTTATATGAAACGTCTCTGTTGTAATGTTTCTACTATAGTGACTAAATTTTTGTGTGTGTATATGTGCAATACTCATTGTGGGTGTGTGTCTGTGTGTGTTTCAGAGGACGGAGCACTATAGCAGTTACCCCGTGTACCACAGTGTGTATGAGACCTTTGAGCTGGTGGACCAGTTTTACGATCCCTCGTTCCGCAGACTGGAGGCAGTGGGACGAGTGAGGGCGGGGCTTGTGTTCCAACTGGCCAATGCCCTCATCCTGCCACTGGACTTTAAGGAATACGCCCTGGCTCTCACTCAGTATGCACACACCATCCAAGAACTGGCCCTCAGACACCCCGACGCCATGCAGCAGTACTCTGTCTCCTTCGGTAAGGACCCCAACACCTGCCCCCCACCCTTCCTCGTACTGACCACACTTACAGGAATCCAGTCAGACAGCTCCTGATTAGTCCTCTAAACTTATCTGAAGCCTGATTGGTTCTCTATTCCCTAAAACTGGTTCTCTATACTGCTTGGTCATTGTTTGTTTTCCAGATGCACTTTTTTCAGCAGTGGACAATTTCACAAAAGCAGCGGCAGATTTCCACACACTGCTTGATAAACTGGACAAGAAAAAGTAAAACATTTCTCTCTCACACACACACACACACACACACACGTGGAAATGACTTGGTCACATTTCATTGTACCTAACCCCTGTCTCTCCCTCTCTCAGTGTACTGGCTGTGAGGATGTTTAATGATCAGTTGATGTATTTGGAGCGAGCATTTATTGACCCTCTGGGGCTTCCGGGACGACCTTTCTACAGGTAAGTAGATGTTTACAAACACCTTTCTACTGATAAACAATCACCTGAGGATATTTCACATTGCAGCCTTATGGTCTTTGAGAGATAACATAAGCCCAAACTTCAACAGGAAACGCCCCTGAGCTGTTCTCTTATTGGACAGAGTCAAAGCAGTTTGTGAACTATTCCACTGTTAACAGAAAGACTGATGAAATGCATTAATGTTAATCCCCTCTCTCTGTCTGTGTGTGTTCAGACACGTGGTCTTTGCTCCGAGCAGTAATAATAAATACGCTGGAGAGCCCTTCCCGGGGGTGTATGATGCTCTTTTTAACATCGAGAACGCAGCTGATCCAAAGAGATCCTGGACCGAAGTCAAGCGGCAGATCAGCGTCGCCACAGCCACCGTCAACTCTGCCGCCAGCACACTCCGCCCCCCTGCCTGAGGCCACACCCACACACACACTCACTTCACACTGCATTAATCACACTGACCTCAGAACTCAGCAGAAGTGTTTGGACACTTTCCAGAATCTTTTTCACAGCCGAGGTTTGCGCCAACTAAAGCTGATAAACAGAGCTGTACTTTAGCCTAGAGTTCACAGAGAGGTTCTCTATAGGAGGTTCTAGATCAGCGCTGAGAGAGGTTCTAGATCAGTGCCGTATGATGGAAATCACTGTTAATGATCCACTGTAAAACACTGAATTTAAACAACCGTTTATGGTTTCATTAGAAGCCGTAAGAAATAAACATGAATGATGAAATTATCGTCTTAAATAATTAAGTTTGTGTCTTATGCAAATGAGTTGATACTGTGACCTCATAATGCTTTAGTTTCTAGATTTTTCATAATATACAGATATATTAATATAAACGAAAGCAGCGCTAAACCACTGCAGTCTGGGAAGGCAAGGTTACACTGATGTAGGCTAAATAGGCAGAGAGGGCGGGGCTAAACAGATTTAGTCTAAATGGGTGGTGCTAACATACCGTAGGCTAAATGGGCTTAGCTAACTCAATGTGGGCAGAAAGGGCAGGTCAATGGGTGTGTCAGGTATCAGTGAATCATATACATATATATATTAAAAATAATCCACACTACTGAACAGTACTGTAACACACACACCTATGAGTGCATGTGTATATTTCTATATTTATACACTCACATAAACATTCATTCAGAATCTAGAGTGACTGTTTATAATCAGTTTATAAAAACACGCATCCACACACTGGACACAATTTCAGAAAACTCCTGGCAAAATAATGATTAAAATTAATTCATTACACTATAAAACTTTCTCATGTCCTTCTGTAAACACACACACTCCTTTCCCCAAATACATCCCAGAATAAGGACGTTGTCACACGTCCTGCAAATGAATCCCCCTCTACTATAAGGTTAGGGTAGACATTTGGGCTTTTAAAATGGGAGATTATAAACAGACTGGGTCTCTCCCTCTACAACGTCCGTCCCACTCCAAACAACAGGGATACACCCTACACAATTCAAAAGGCCTGCTCAAATTAAACAAACTCACCCCCAAACATATGACTTGCCTTAACTAGGCGGCACATATACAAACATAGAAGAATAGAGAAATAATATTTGTAAAGAATCTTTGGGGCGTGGACAGGAAGATGTAGTCGACATGGTCAGAACACACTGAAGAGAACTTTGTCCTGATGCTTACAATAATTTTAAGGAATCTGTATATACGGCTTGACTTTAGAGTTTGGAAATCTCAGAGCTCTTAGCTCATGGTTGGTTAATGTACTGGAAAACACCTCATTGTTCCTCACAGGAGACTGGGGTTCTATATGCAGTTTGGGCAGAAACACTAAAGCACACTACACTGTACTACTTAGATTTTTAACATGATTAAAGTTGTAAATCACTGTCATCTGCTGAAATGACTAATTTAAAGGAATATGAGGTAGTATTTTTAACTTTAAAATGACAGGGCGGCACGGTGGTGCAGCAGGTAGTGTCGCAGTCACACAGCTCCAGGGGTCTGGAGGTTGTGGGTTCGATTCCCGCTCCGGGTGACTGTCTGTGAGGAGTTGGTGTGTTCTCCCCGTGTCCGCGTGGGTTTCCTCCGGGTGCTCCGGTTTCCTCCCACAGTCCAAAAACACACGTTGCAGATGGATTGGCGACTCGAAAGTGTCCGTAGGTGTGAGTGAATGTGTGTGTGTCTGTGTTGCCCTGTGAAGGACTGGCGTCCCCTCCAGGGTGTATTCCCGCCTTGCGCCCAATGATTCCAGGTAGGCTCTGGACCCCCCGCGACCCTAAATTGAATAAGCGGTTACAGATAATGGATGGATGACGTATGCAGCAGTGGAGGACAGTTTCTACATCATTTAAGGTGGAATTGTGGAATAAAGGCTTGTTGTTTGGCCGACTCCATGTTGATTGTTGGCATGTGATGTTCTCTGTATCGTAGTTTTCCACAGACCGTTTTATAAATCAATTATTTACTTTGCTCTGATTGGAGGCAAAAACAAACGTCATAGAGACACTCGCACATTCCCCACCATTCCCCTCTGACCGCACCAGAATCTGCAAACCATCAGAGACTCAACTGGAAATCAGGTTAAATCTCACGTAGCGTGACCACTGTTTAAAAAGAAAATTTATTTCCAAACAGAACATCTGCAAAAACCAACATTTCTACATCTTTCATCCATATTATCTCTTAAAATCAGTGGAGAATGAACTCTATTCCTTATTTAAAACCTCTCCAATATGGCCACAGTTCCCACATTCAGGACACGTCATCTCACCCTTAAAACCCCTAATGCACAGACGGAGGGATCAGCGCTGCACTGATGGTGGGTACCATTGTTTTTAATGTTTATTTGCTGACACTAATACATAAATATTTATAAAAAGGTAAAACAATTACATAAGTTATTTAATGCAGGCTTACATACACATTTAGATATATCCACAGGCTGCAGTCGCAGTTTTTTTTTTTTCTGTGGTCGCCATTTTCGGTTCCGATTGTCGGGGTTCAATAGAGCAGCACTAATGTAAACAGATCTGAAAGATGGATATATTTCTCATACACAGTGCCTCTCCCCGCACTGGAGAGGGTCTCACAGCTTTTAAAAACACAGCAGGTGTTAAAATGCCCCCACTGTGCTCCGTAACGAGGAGAAAAAGGCCATTATCCTCTGTTAGTCATATTAGCATTTTCATCTTAGGAGCTAATGGAAAAAGTGTTAGCCTCCAGTACTTTTCTCTTTCCTTGTGACCAATCAGATTTATTCAAAATATACAAGCACAGCAGCATTAGTAGTCGTTCCTTTGTCTCATTCCTTTCCCCATTTAGAGGTAAACATCTGATCCCGCTGTCCCTGCACTCTGAGAGCGGAAGAGAGTCTTAGAATATAACATTTTATCTTGACTTTGAGCCTATATTATTTCTTTGTTTGGTCTTAAAGTTTATCAAAATAGTTCTTGTCAGAAAATGAGAGATTAGTGATATTTTCATGCTGAAACAAAACTGAGGTCAAATCCCAAATGCCCCCCTGCACCCTAGGTAGTGCACAGTGTAGGTCACAAAATAGTTTCTGCTTTCACCTAGTGCCTTATAAGTCAGATTATAAAAAAACCAGTGCCATGTGCACCATGTAGGTGCAATATTTTAGTTTTATCATCTATAAAATGCACTATGTAGGGAGTACGGCACTATGATCTCAAGCTCCGCTACTGACTGACATTTGGATGCAACAAAGCTCTGTTTACAAACGATGGAGATATGGTGCAGGGTTCCATACTTATATTCCTCCAACTTTTAACATCCAAATGAGAACTTAACGTTTTGATTGAGTAATTCCTTTAAATGGCAGCTACAATTCACAGTGAATTCACCTGCAACCCACGTATACGTTATCACTTATGACCCCGAAACATGATTACGCTGCTATCACCCTAGACTTCTGCATTATTGATTGCACACCAAAACAAATAAAACCTTAAGCTACTGAGTAGAGCTGTTGAATTTCACACGAAACATCTACATCTCGGCTGAGATGTGTGCTTTCAAAAACACCCAGATCCTTCTGAATATGGCAAAACTCTTTCTGAGGGATATGAAGAAAACGTCAGCTCATGTCCATCGTTAGTTTTGTTGCAATCGCTATGAATACTAAACCATTCAGAGTATCACGTGTGTTGAGCAGACTGGGATATTTCATTGGTGCCAGATTTCTAGATCTAACTAATGTATAGGAGGGGTGACCACTGGTGTTGTCAACATTATTGAATGTGATTAATCTGGAAATTTTAAACACTGCAAATTAATCATTTTACCAAATTTGACCATAAATTCCTCACAGAATTCAGGCGATGGTTTGTCTGGTATACCACTCAACACATTTATTTGTTTTATCTCCCTTCCAAAAAAAAGTAAATACTGGCATTTTAACTTGCAATTAATTATGATTAATCACAGAATTTCAACGTGTACACAATAATATCACTGTAATGACACTGGTTGACATTAAAGCGATGTTCAATAATATCTTTTATCTGCCCAATGCTAGTGTAAACGCATTCAGTCCAACCGAACCCAGGCATGATATGGAGCAAACACACTAGTCACTGTACAAATGTACACCTGGCATGGTACATAGTGCCTACTGTGAGTACACCCTTAGATTCAGCTAATAAAGTGTGTTTGTAAGCCAGTGATGCTTGTTTGAGTTTTGATTTTGGAAAAGATTTTATAATATTTGTAAAAATGTAGTGAGAAAAATGTCAGAACTAAACCAGAGCCCCAGTTAATTTAAAAAAAAACCTACTCCTCTCCATGGACTTTGAGCATGATACCCCTCGGTTCAGAGGAAACCTTTAGCACAGGATTTGTCATTCTCTAAATAAAAACAGTAACAATGCAACTAAAAAAGGACATTAAAAAAATAAATCAACGATGGGATGCACCAAAGTGTTTCCACACAAGCCCATCAACAGACCCTCACGTTCTTTTTCTTTTCCATTCAAGCCATCCTACCCTCTCTATCATCATATATGGTTCTTGCCTTCCTCCAGCTCATTGAGACAGAGATGCAGGTTCCTACACCTCTCTGGTGAAATGTTCTCCTTTATCTTCTTGTTGATGTATTTGATGACCTCGTCTACGCCTTTGGGAGCGGGGTGGTACTGAGGCAGCAGGTATCCTTTCAAGTGCGCCTCAGTTCCGGGAGAGAGCAGGCCGACCAAGAAGCGCAGGAACAGGTCCAGGTGTCCGTTCCTGCTGGCCAGTGCACGTTCCACGACTAGCCGGTACAGGTCAGGAACCGGACGCTCATTCAGCAGCTTGGCCAGTTTATTCCGGATCGGCTGCTCCAGCGGGTTCTTCCCCTTTACGCGGAATGTCACGTACGTGTACATCGCTGCCATGAACTCCTGCATGCTGTAGTGCACAAAGCTGAAGCCCCGCCCCCCTCGCGAGTACCCGCCTTGCCGTCTCACCTCGGTGGAGATCCCTCCGCGGTCGGTTACGTCCTCCAGGTGCAGCTCCAGGGCGGTCACCTCGTCTTCATAGAAGACATCCCTCTCTTCCAGGACCATTTTCAGAGCCAGCTTCCCCATCATCAGCAGGTAGTTCTTATCCCGGTCTGTCCAGCGTGACGCCTCCAGGCCCGTGCCCACATAGCGTTCAATCTTGCGGTTGGTCTGGACGATAATGTACTGCGCGTAGAAGGTAGTGAGGGCGGGAGGGTGCTCTGTGTAGTCCGGGCTCTGGAAGCGCCTCTCATAGATGTAGGCCACGATCCAGCAGAGTAGAGGCAGCTGACATATGTTGTAGAGATCCCGGGATTGCTTGATGTGAGCGAGGACCCTGTGCCCTAGCTCTGGTTCCTTGGTCCTCTTGACGAAGTACTCGTCCTTCTTCGGGTCCGCGAGTCCCTTCATGTCCGCAAACCTGCTGACAAACTGGAACGGGATCTTTCTAGCTGCAGCCCTGTGGCAGGTGATCCAGATGTGAGCGTGGGGCAGCAGCGTCCCTTTGATTAAACTGGTCAGCAGGGCGTCTGAGGGGGCTTGGGTGGTGAGATCACACACGTCTGGGTTATTCTTGAAATTAAGCGGCTGTTTGCAGAACTCCAGAGCGTCAATGATGAAAAGCATGGTGGTGTCCTGATCAGCCAAGAAGTGCGCGTCCTTCGCCTCCGGGTAGAAGCTGGACAGGTACTCCAGGAAGTTCTGGTCCGTTTCCTTGACCAGGTGCAGCTCTCGGCCGGGCAGAGAGAAGACGAACTGGATGTCCTGGTTGGTAAGCTCATCTGTCCAGTCCATGATGAACTTCTGCACTCCAACTGTGAGTCCGATGCCCGGGACGCCTGTCATTAGCACTGTCCGCACCATTGTAGTACCCTCACGAGGTTGGAAAATGTCACTGGGCCGAATGGGAGTACCCTGGGCACTAGGGAAGTTAGGGGTGTGGAAGGGGTGTTCTGTGTTAATGTCCCAGTCTCCTCCGAAAAACACAGGTGGCTCGGCGTAGACATCACTAACGAAACGCTGCTGTCCGGGACGACACGTTCCCTCATAAAGGTTATAATAACGCCTCTTATGACTGTTCTTCAGCTCATACTGCATCTCCGCTGCGCAGAGGCAGAGAGAGAGAGAGAGAGAGAGAGAGAGAGTTAAATATACCTCCAACTCTGGACTTATTAACAAAAAATATGACAATTATTGTCAGGGTGACAAAAGAGGCTGAGGCCAGGAGGAATAGTGGAAAGGACTCGACTCCCAAAGAATCAATTCTTCAAGTATCTGGGAGTCATTCATATCGACTGTAAGCCAATGATTCGTAGAGTTGAACCTCAAGGAGTCGACTCAGTAGCAGTTTGCGACGCCTTCTGCAGCGACTTAGAACTTAAAAGGTTAACTTTATTTGTTCAAGTATATTTTGCATTTATTTAAAGTGGCTGTATTCCTTCCATAATTTTGGATGTTAACGTGTTTTTAAATGCATCAACTTTTAAACAATTATTTATGAAAAAGGAAAAAAAAAAATTATACTCCTAAAATCGTTAAGAATACATGACTAAAGTTAGGCAATTTTTTTTTTTTTTTTTTTAATACATCTAATGGACTAAATTTAGACTAAAATGTCTTTAAAAAATAAAAAATAAAATTTTTTTTTTCCTCGACTGAAACTAATTAATTTCACTGACTTATACTAATAATAGTTAAATCACAAAAAAAATGACTACAACTAATACACATTTTAATCAAAAGACATAATTAAACACTTCTAGACTGGACTTGCTGTCACTGTTATGACAAAGGTGTGTCAAACCTCTACTACAAGTTTCGAGGAGCACATCAGCGAGTGGCCGTTTGTTGATGTCCTGTAGGGTCCGGATGGTGATGTGTAGCCCATGGCCTTTTCCACGTCTCTCCAGAAGCCGGTCGACAACATCCAGTACATCACTGTCCTCCAGCTGAGAGAACTCAAAGTGCTGTTTATACTGATTACACAGACAGCGCTTGAACCACAGCAGCTCGGACGCAGTCAGTTTACTCAGACTCAACTGCATCGCCTTAAACAAACAAACACAAATCCGTGTAACTACTGTGTCTATCAACTTACATTTCTAATTATTATACAACTTACAAAGGCCCAACCTTTACCTTAAAAATGAACTGGAGTGTGAGGGTGGGGTGGACAAGTCCAGACTGCAGTCCAAAGCCCTCTCGCAGTGGGAGGAGGTTCTGCACTGGCTCTTGCCTCGTTCCCCGATACTCCACCCTCCTCCTCCTCCTCTCTCTCTGAGCCTCATAGTCTTCATAATCATCCACTTCCCTCACGACCCCCATCTGCTGCTGGCTGAGATTGGATTACAGTATATTTATTATCAATTATAAAGATCATAGAAAGAAAATACCAGGGAAAAATAGATTAAATCTATCCATACGTTCAATTAAAATTATATTTAAATAATATGTGAAATTAAATAAACCACGGGCTTCTATTGTTAAATCTACTATTTATAACCGTATATAAATACCTTTCAGTGTGGGGCTTAGGTAATAGACACACACACACACCATCGAGTGACAATTTATTTTATACATTTATTTACATCATCGCTGTCCGACTAAAAACACGCATCTCTATTTTTAGTGGTTCTCACTTTTCTTTTTTTTTTACGTGTTAAATGTGGGCATTAATCTCTGTCTGTTCACAGTAACTAATATCAGAACGACCAATGAAAAGCTGAAAAATCACACAGTTCCATGAACTAGTTTCTCCACTGGCTGCTAGACTTGTCAATCAAAACCCTGTATCTCCTCCCTCCCCCATTCTCCCGGTACTGTCTGAGTGTTCGTGCTAAAGTTAAAGACAGATCTCACGTGAAATATTAGAACAGTGGCTATAATTAATCACAATAACGATTAAATACACTCATTTCAATCCAGTTTAGTGATGATACACTTTGCTTTTGCTGAAACATGGACACACTGTTCTAGGAGAATACACTGCAGGGCTGTGGTCACATGGAGGTAGATGTGGTTTGTTGGAATCCACTAAAAGAAATCAGAGTTTGTCAGTGTTTGCTGTTTAAATCCATTTTACATATGTAACTTTTGGACATGCTCCCAATAAAGATATTTTCACATTTCTGAGCTGTACTGGGTATAAATCACGTTATCTGTGGTTTATTTTTACTGTTACCCTCAGTCTCAGAAATACAGTCTTTACCTGTTCCTGAAAAGTTAGCTTTTTGAAGATGTGTGTTTTTAATCGGACAGTGATGATAAATAACTATTAAATTGTACCATTAACGCTAAAGCTGCCTTAAACCTCAGCAAGTGTAGCAAGCCACACTCTAGTTATATCATAGCTACAGGTGTCCTCTAGAGGGCACACTCCTGAAGCAAAAACATGGAAAATATAGCTCTGAGAGTTGAAACGACTTTCAGAACCAGGTCCGTGGGAAAATATCTGGATGATCCAGATGTTACATCAATGACCCATCAGTCCGCTGTGAGAGCTTCAGGAGGACAGTGGAAATGAATAGCGTCCAACAACGCAATCCAACACCAACAGACTCTTCACCTGATCTCCTTTCACTCCTCTTATTGAGTTGTGTGTGTGTACCTGGGTTGACTGAAGAACACTCCCTCTTCGTGGACACTGGATTGTTGTTGAGTGACAGCTGTGATCCCGGTCTCCGGAGAATCTGGACGATACAGACGGAGGCTGTAAACAAACACAAAGAAAAACATCAACACAAACATGTTAAACAAATTATGTATATTTGTGGACAATGTTTGTGAAAATATCCACGGAACAGAACACTTCTCTCTGTTCTAAATGAAAGTACCAGAGAGCCAGTGGAGTTCTCCCTCTCTCTCTTTTTTTTTTTTTTTTAGACTGTTTGGTACTGGTGTCTCATAGTAAGTGTTCAGATTAAAGGCTAATTCATGCTTCTGAATTGACTCAACGCAGAGTCCACCCTGCAGCCTGCGCAAGGGCCCTGTGTTTATACTTGTGCGTTAGTTTGTCTGCGTCTCTCTGCAATTACACCACTAGGGCTAAATCGCAAACATCTTCCTCCAGGCTATGTAGGGCTCAATGTAGTGGTGTCGTAGAAGTGGATAAGTAGTGCATTTATCTGTGAAGTGCACTATGTAGGGATCAGGGCGCAAATTGGATCAGAGTGTGGTTTACATGCAGTGCCAGGCAAGCAGCAAATACAATGGCGATGTTCTGTGGAGTTGTGCTACCTGGTCAAAATGTGTTATCCTAGTGTACTTTTATAACCTAGTGTACTTAAGTACAGCTGCCTAAATAAACCAGTAAGTAGGATATCTGGAATATATTCATACTAAATCATGGTTGTTTACTGCATACATCAAAAAAAGATACATCATGAAAAAAATGAAAAATAAGTAGGACACATGAATTGGTAGCACAAATTGTCAGGACACCAGCACTTGTTTCCTGCCTTGTTCCCACTCCTCCACCCCTTAACTGACTGTAATGTGTGTGTGTGTATATATCAGTGGTGATTGCTCTAAGACTGCAAGGGAAAAAATGATCAAATATATACTGTTGTGTGTACATGTCATTGAATAAATATGCACTACAACACGCTCAGCTTTTGTTCAGAATCAGCTTCTTGTCACTGGTAAAGACATGGCTTTCTCGCAGTTTCACAGTGATTTAAACAGTGAGGATGCTGAGTGTCCACAGAGTTCAATAGCGAAGCAGCGAAGTGCAGGGAAACGAGACGAGTCATTGGATAAATGCTGGGCTTTGTCCCGCCCATCGGATGCTCAGCGTCTCTGGGGGTCTATGGGGCAGTGGGCTGGCCTCGGCTGGCCCGGACGCTCAGCTTCTGCATGATGATTGGATGATCTCTCTGAGGCTGAATCCCTTTTTGATTGACAGCGAAATAGCGATCCTTTGGTTTAAAGACCCGTGGGAGCACAGGCGGACACACTTCACATGGGCCAAGGCCGTTTAAGCAGCCTAGCTCTGCTGGCCATTGAGAGGACACTAGTCAAGTCCCTGGAAAAGACGCCTTGTTGGTACGACAGGGTCACAGATAAATTTCTTAAAAAGGAATGGAGGATAGAATTTACGTATAAATAAACCGACACATTTTATGATGTAGGCCAAAATTTACTGTAAAAGAGTGTGTACCCTGCTGTCCCAGGGGAATAGTGTATATTAACAGTTACTGTACGTGTGTGTGTGTGTGTGTGTATATATATATATATATATATATATATATATATATATATATATATATATATATATATATATATATATATATACACACACACACACACTCTATGCTCATAAGGTGGATGCAAATGGATTTTTACTGTAAAAGAGTCTGTGTACCCTGCTGTTCCATGGGAATAGTATATATTTACAGTTATTGTGTGTGTGTGTGTGTGTGTATATACCCTGTTGTTCCGGAGGGAGGTTGTCTGTTGACTGTCACGATGGGAAGAGGAGTGTCTTGTTGCACATCGTCAATATCTTCCTCTCCATCATCACTCCTCATTGAGCCGTAACTACTGGGAGGACGCTCCATCATCCTGAAACACACACACAATATTAAACACATTTCATTTACAGAACAGTTAAACACAATATAATCTACATTTAACAATCTTTGTATCTATATTTTTGTCTCTCTCCCTTTTATCCAATACATCTATATTGTAACTTTGTCTCTTCTCGCTTTCCTCTCACTCAGCACTAACACTAATATGTCTATATTTCTGTGTCTGTTTTCTCTCTGTTCGTGCTGTGTTACTCTACCTTAAACAGTGAGCACTTTTAAAAATCCACATTAAGAGCATTTCCTAACCCCCTCTGTCTAATACACATTGAAATAGCTCTTATAGGCAGACTTCTTCGGCATCGCTTATATTAATTTTACTGTAAAACTTAACAAATAGTATCTGTTTTTACCTCTCCACCTCCGTATCACAGTCGTAATCACTCATGATGAGACGTCTTAATTAAAACGTCATCCAAAATATCATGTCCCTGCTTTAAAACACAAAATACACCAGTAAACATCAAGGTAAAATGTTATTTATCATTCACTGTCAGTATTAAACGAAAAGAGTGCTTCGTTTTCTTAAATTAGCCATATTTTAGCATGTTTCATTAGGAAGTTTGCGTTCCACCTTAAACGGCTCAGAAGTTACACTATTGCAACTGAGGCGTTAAAGTAGGAGCAAAGACATTTAAGGTGGAACGGAAAGTTACAACGGCAAGAAAAGGCTAAAGACAAAATATCTAAAAATTCGACATATCACTATAAACTCTCATTTACACCGAATGAAAGTTTTAAACAGTACGGGTAACAAAATCCGCGATTAAATAACAGGTAAATGGTTTATGAAGGTAAATAAAACTTACTGATACTCACCGTTCACCGCTGTCGGTGTACTTCCGCTTCGATGATGCGGGCTCTGACGTCGTTTCAGTTTTCCTTTTGAACTTTTATTATATATACACACATATATGTTTTAATTTAAAAAAAATGCGAAACAATAAAGACGTTTAGAGTTTGAACAGAAAACAAATTAGAATTAAATATTTAATTGAAAATTAAAAATATATTTTTGTAAGTCAGTGACATGCCGGTGTTGTATTCTGATTTTACAACTGGACATTGAGTGAATACAGGGTTTAAAAACTCCAGCAACACAGCTGTGTCTGATCCACTTGTATCAGCACAACACACACGAAAACATCACCACCAGTGGTGGTCAGTGTGCATCAGTGTCACTGCAGCACGGAGAATGATCCACCACACAAAGCAGGTATGATTTGTGGTCCTGATCATGTAAGAGCAGGATGAAAAGCGGAGTAACGATATAGGCACAAGAGTTGGCATTTGTAGAACTACAAAGTCCTCCCAAGTGATCAGTGGAGCTGAGAGAATGGTGACTTGGTGATGATCTGTTTGTGCACAGGACAAATTTATAAAAATCATACAATATTCTCATGTAAAAATGTAGTAAATCATTTAGGATTTTAGAGACTTGCTGGATGAATGATTTTTGTACAGATTTTCTTCTATTTCTGTAACATGATAAACCAGCGTTCCTAAAGCTGTCTTGGAAGCATTACCGAGCCAGCTCCTCTCAAAAAGGAAAATATATTTAGTGTATATTGTTTGTCAGCATGTAGATTTTTCTTTTCTATGAGAAACACCCAAACAAAACCTGTATTGCCCTTTTTTGTTTTTTTTTTGGGAAAGAAAGAAAAATGTTTAACGCTGGAGCTTTCTCAGTGGCACTAGTTGCAGCCCCATCATCCATAATCACATTTGTTTTTGTTTTTATTATATTGCAAAATCAATTAATTCCAAAT
Source organism: Hoplias malabaricus (assembly GCF_029633855.1). Taxonomy (NCBI): domain Eukaryota; kingdom Metazoa; phylum Chordata; class Actinopteri; order Characiformes; family Erythrinidae; genus Hoplias; species Hoplias malabaricus. Next base: position 52,237,831 of record NC_089800.1, read on the forward strand.
CAATGCAGTAAAAATCATAAACATTTAAAATAAATCTTCAGTCAACTTTTAGTTAAACAAATTTATTATTAATAAACAACGTCTTCACATGTTTTGCTCCATCTCACAAAACATCGAAATATGTTAACTTTGAAAACCCGGAACAATTAAGAAATTTTAAATACACATTTCTTGAATAACGTCTTGAATATTGTGATGGCCTTGTGCCTAATGTTTCATGGTGGGTTCTGAGACGCAACCCAACCCTGATCTGGTAACTGAAGATTAACAAATGAATTAATGAATGAATGTTCTTGAATATCTGAAAGCTGAACTGGGAAAAAAAGTTTCAGTATTAAAGAATAATTAAACCAGGAATTTAAAGAATAAAGAGAGAAAAAAAGCGAAAGAAAAGATACATTTAAAAATACAACATTGAAAGGAGAGTAGAATAAGAGAAAAGACAAAAAAATGTGCTCAAAAATCTCCTCTCATTTTCCATTAATAATAAAAACCCTTAAAGCCCAAATTGTTACAGTTTGCTTATAAATGTGATTCATATTGCACATGATTCCAGTCAGCTGGAGTCTTCCTCACGTTTTCATCTTGAACCTCATCAGCTGAAAAATAAAACCACAACCAGAAATTAGAAATAAATATTTTTCATTTATTTATTGCTGTCCTTTATTCGCTTGCTCGCCGGTGTTTTAACCTCAATTAGGACGACTGTGTATAAATCTTTAATAATGCATTTATTTTTTTAAATTATATTTATCATCATTTAGATATTATTCATTGTTATTGTGATTGGTCATTGTTTAGTAATTTGTAGGATACAGGATAAACTGTCCTTTTCTTTGGGTATTAGTTGTGTCTCGGACTTGATGTGTGAGGAAATGTGTGTTTATAGCATTTAAATAAACACCACACGTGTCTCCAAACCACCTTACTCCCCGTCCCCTTTCCACCAAACCAACCACTAACTTTCCCTTTAACACTGACCCCAGACCAGCACTCCCCCAAAACCATCACCACAACAAAAACCAGCAGCTCACCAGGATTTTACCTTCTCTGGTTAAATCAGACCCCCAGAGGGCAGATTCTGTTTGGATACAAACAGGACCAAAATAATTGGGCCCAAATTCATAAAAACAACAGATAATTAAATAAAAAGAAAGGTAGTATTTTTAACTTTAAAATGACATTTCAGCAGATGATAGTGATTTACAACTTTAATCATGTTAAAAATCTAAGTAGTACAGTGTAGTGTGCTTTAGTGTTTCTGCCCAAACTGCATATAGAACCCCAGTCTCCTGTGAGGAACAATGAGGTGTTTTCCAGTACATTAACCAACCATGAGCTAAGAGCTCTGAGATTTCCAAACTCTAAAGTCAAGCCGTATATACAGATTCCTTAAAATTATTGTAAGCATCAGGACAAAACGCTGTTCCTTCTCTTTCAACTAGAGACAGCTGAAAGGACTTTTTGCTGTGTTTCAAATCACTGTTATGGTTTACCTTCTTTGCACTGGTCGGTATTTTTGGCGACTTGGTGTTGATTCTTGGAGATTTCCTCTGTGTTCGTTGTGAAAATGGAGACTGAGTTTTAGCAGCGGCAGCGGCGCTGGACGTCTTCCTGCTGCTGCCTGGGGACTTCCTCGCACTGTTGCGGAGTTTATTGATGCCTCTTTGAAGTCTGCTGTCAACCCGACCCGGCTTCTTGGGTGTGTTATCAATCACAAATGCCATTGACTGCCTCCGATCAGCCTTTCCAAACACACACAAACATTGGTGTTCAAGATGATAGAGTTAAACTTTACAAGTATTAGATAACTGAAAGAATTCTAAACAAATATTAGGTAATCATCAGAAGGTTCTTTGATAAATCTAATGTATCTCATTGTCATCTGTTTATGATTCATAACATACAGGAGATGGGGGTCTGTTCTGAGAGCCGCTGGCTGTGGAGCGAGGAAACCTGTTCTTTGGAGTGGCCGGTCGAGGGAAACAGCTGGCCAGCTTCTTAGCCTAAAGATGTGAGGGAAACAAATCAACCAAAAATATGAACCCCTCTGGCATGTTGTATAGAGTGCTTCAGACAAAATAGTGCTATACTGCATCCTTGAAACCTCTAAGGCAGATGAATCATAGTTTTAGAGAATGGTCTATTGGGGGTGCTGTTGCATGCAAGAAAGTTGGGTTCATTTCCCAGATGTTCTGTGAGAAGAACGTTGTTGAAACTGCAGCATTTGATTGTTTGGGTGTTTCTGTGCGTATACCTCAGGTGTATCCGGGTCCTGTATCTGACTGGCGGGGCGCTTAGGAGCCAAAGGGCTGCAGTTCGTCCTGAGTTCATATGTTTTTGCCGAGTGTGCTTTTGTTGAAGCTCTGGAATTCTGCTGAGAAGATCTAAGTGCTGCAGTGCTAGTGCTAATCTGCCCTGGCAGCATGCTGTAGCGCTGAGGCTGGGAGGAGGCATGGTCTCTGTTGGCTAAGGGAGGGGCCAGGGAAAGTCGGTGGGAGGAGAGTGTGTCCATCAGCTGACCCGGGGCCATGGATGCTCGGCGGATGGTCTCTTCTGGATCGCCGAAACGAACATCCTCATCAGTGACTGGAAGGACGGAGAACCCCAAACTGGGCTAAAGTAATCACAAAACAGAAATTAAACTAAGGCATCTGTAATTATTTCTATAATTGATTCATCCTTCAACTATTAATTAAATATTTAGTAAGTATGCACTATAAGAGACAATGATACAGCAAAACAAATAATATCAATCCTTACACTGTAGTACAAGATATAACTGTGGGTAAGAAACCATACCCTGGACTCCAATGGGTAGCTGCTCTTGAGATGAGGTAAACAAGCTTTGTTCCGAGACTGTAGTTCAGCAATCCGCATCCAATCATCAGCAACGTGTTCAGGTTCATATTCTGATCCTACACAGAACGTACTCGTAGCTACTCACACACAGACAGAAATACACAATTTTTTTACATCACTTATTGTAACAAACCCCTTACACAAGGGGCTTTAAACCTGTAAATTAGCACTGAGGTCTTGTGTAGGAAACAAGACTTACAGTAGAGAAGAGATCTGATACTAACCACGAAGAGAGATACTAACCACGTGGGGGCGCGGTTCCATGGACATTGCTCCGGCGGTACCCTGGAAGACCCAGGAGTTTATCACTAGAGCTCTGTTCCTCAGAGATCCCCAATGAAATGGGGCGAGATTTTTGGGTTGCCAGATTGGGCTGGGACTGTGAGGCATGCAGACTATAGAAAGACTCTTCTGCTTCTTCTCCAGGGGCCTTCTGTAAATTAAAGACAACAAATCAAGTTTTATATTATAGCACATAAACATGTGCTGGTGTAAGTGCAGTGACTAAATGTAGCAAGGCTGTATTAAAATAAATTTTTCCCCATTCAGGACTCTACCTTGGTCATGGTAATGTTGATGACCTGAGTGGTCCTTCTTCTCTTGGCTGAAGACTGGAGCTTCTTCGCAGAGTCGAGTGTGAGGTCACCCAGAGAGATTATGCTAGTCTCCAGTTTGTCCTGGTGTTTTAAGATGTCATGTTTCTTGCCCCGAGGATTCATGGGAGTAAAATATAGAGTCTCAAGAGAGCCTTGATCTTGAGTACGCCGCTTGGCTGCTAATCGCTCAGAACTGCGGAGCAGAGGTGTACTGGACTCACCTGGAATTGCCGGCTTACTGCAGAGAGACCAAAAACGCAACAGATGGGCTTAAAACTTTAAGGTTCCTGATGCAAAGGATTTTCAGTTTATCTTCAAGAAGTGCTTAGAGTTACCCAGCAACGTTCAGAGAGTCGTCCAGGTCAAGTTCCAGGCTGTCAGTGCTGGTGTTCTGAAGTTCCACCGGGACTTTCAGGCAAACATCCTCCTTGTGTTTTACCTGCGCTCCGGTATCTGCCTGCTTCCTCTGCTCTCGTAACTGAAGATCAGCATAACTCAGCTTCAAAGTACAGTTAAAATTCAATTAAAAACAGAGACACAAGACAAGACAAGGTACAATGTCTACAAAGTCGGGTGGGGGGGGGGGTGGAATCTTGTAATGGAACAGATGCAACAGTGAACCAATGTTGTACCAAAAAAATTACTATAATGTTTAAACAAGATATTTCAACCTGAAAATAGGCCTTCTAAAAGGGTGAAACAAGGTATGCAAGTCAGAGTTTTGCTATTAGGGTATATCTACAGTTTCAGCTGATATGCCCATTTATGAAACATCAAATGTGAAGATTTATATAGTTTTAAAAACTACAGATCACAAAAATGAGCAGTTAGACTAACCTGTGTCTCTAGGTTTTTGACCTTGACCAGCAAGTTCTTCTCAGAGACTTTGGCATTCTCCAATTCCATAGAGGCCAGTTTTAACTCCGTCCTCAGGGCCTTGACCTCACTCTCATTGGTCTCCAGAGAAATCTGAAGAGCCTGTCGTGCCTCCTGCTCTTCCACCAGCAGCTGCTTTTTACAGTTGTAGTGTGTTTTTGCTTTATCCATCTGTAGAAAAACACAGTGGAGTGGTCCATGGGGTTTTTACGTCGCTAGAAAAAGGGTGGAGCACTTACCAACATCTGTAGTGAGCAACATTGTTTTAAAAACACAATGAACATATTTTCCTTACTTGCACTTTGTAGTGCTCCACAGCTTCAGTCTTCACCTTGAGCTCCTCCTGAAGTTCTTGGACCTGCTTATCTCTTTGCTTGACTAACTCTTTCAGAAGCTGGACAGATTCATTCAGCTCTGCCAGCTTTCCCTCTAGCTCATTTTGAAGTAGCCCAGAGGCATCACACTCCCTCTGGAGAAACTGGTTGACTGACAAAAGATTGTCTTTCTCTTTGTTCAAAGTTTCCAAATCTTTCTTATACTTATCTTGGGTGCTCTGTTGACTAGTGAGCTCAGCCTGCAAGCTCTTACACTCAGTCTGAAGTGTTTGGTTGATTGAAGAGAGATGCTTGCTCTCCTCCTTTAACATCTCTTGGTCCTTCATGTACCTATCCTCAGTGTTTTGAAAGTCTGCCTTTATCGAAATCAGTGCCTCTTGTTGCCGTTTACTTTCCAACTGCAGGCTCTGGCACTGACATTCAAGAGAAATATTGACTGACAAGAGATGATCTTTCTCCTTACTTAAGGTTTCCAGTTTTTGCTTTTGTTCATCTTTGGTGTTCTGCAGGTCAGTTAAGAGTACCTTGACCTTTGCCTGCATGTTCTGGCACTCAGTTTTGAGGGACTGATTGACTGAGGATAACTGGTCTTTCTCCATCTTGAAGGTTTCCAAATCTTTTTGGTGTTCTTCCTGAGTCTTTTGCAGGTTTGCCTTCAGGGTATTCAGAGCATGCTGCTGTTCCTTGATCTCTGCCTGGAATTTCTGGCAATCAGTCTGGAGGGATTGATTGACTGATGACAGCTGGTCTTTCTCCATCTTGAAGGTGTCCAGTTCTTTCTGGTATCCTTCTTGAATGTCTTGCAGGTTTGCCTTCAGGATATTCAGAGCATCCTTTTGCTCCTTGACCTCTGCTTGCAAGCTCTGATTGACTGAGGATAACTGGTCTTTCTCAATCTTGAAGGTTTCCAATTCTTTTTGGTGTTCTTCCTGAGTCTTTTGCAGGTTTGCCTTCAGGGTATTCAGAGCATGCTGCTGTTCCTTGATCTCTGCCTGGAATTTCTGGCAATCAGTCTGGAGAGATTGATTGACTGAGGATAACTGGTCTTTCTCCATCTTGAAGGTTTCCAATTCTTTTTGGTGTTCTTCCAGAGTCTTTTGTATGTTTGCCTTCAAGGTATCCAGAGTGTTTTGCTGCTCCTTGACCTCTGCCTGCAAGTTCTGGCAATCAGTCTGGAGAGATTGATTGACAGAGGACAACTGGTCTTTCTCCATCTTGAAGGTTTCCAATTCTTTTTGGTGTTCTTCCTGAGTCTTTTGCAGGTTTGCCTTCAGGGTATTCAGAGCATGCTGCTGTTCCTTGACCTCTGCCTGGAATTTCTGGCAATCAGTCTGGAGGGATTGATTGACTGAGGACAGCTGGTCTTTCTCCATCTTGAAGGTGTCCAGTTCTTTCTGGTACCCTTCTTGAGTGTCTTGCAGGTTTGCCTTCAGGATATTCAGAGCATTCTTTTGCTCCTTGACCTCTGCTTGCAAGCTCTGGCACTCAGTCTGGAGGGACTGATTGGTTGAGGATAACTGGTCTTTCTCCATTGTTAAGGTCTCTACTTCTTTTTGGTGTTCTTCCTGAGTCTTTTGCAGGTTTGCCTTCAGGGTATTCAGAGCATGCTGCTGTTCCTTGACCTCTGCCTGGAATTTCTGGCACTCAGTTTGGAGGGACTGGTTGACTAATCCCAGCTGTTCCTTCTCCTTTTTCAGAATTTCTTGCTTTTTCTTGTACTCCTCTCTAGTGTTCTGAAAGTCTGTCTTTAAAGTGTTCAGAGCCTCCTGTTGTTCTTGATTTCCTGTTTTCAAGCTCTGGCACTCATTCTGTAGAGACTGGTTGACAGACTGAAGTTGCTCCTTTGAATATTTTAAGGTTTCCAGATCTTTCTTATATTCATTCTGGGTGTTCTGTAGGTCAGCTTTAAGTGCACTCAGAGCATCCTGCTGACCCTTGTTTGTTGCTTGCAAGACTTGGCACTGATTCTGAAGGGAAGTGCTCACTGAGGTTAGTTGCTCCTTCTCCTTTTGTAAGGTCTCTAGCTCTTTCTGGTACTTGTCCAGCTCTTGATTTTGCTTGGTGCAAAGCTCAGTCACAGTCTTCTCCAAGGTCTCTCTGGCTTGACTAGTCTCACTAATGATGGACTCTTTCTGTTGGCACAAGAGCTCCATCCATTTGAGCTTCCCATCAGTAGACTCCAGTAGCTCATTTTTAGCAGCTACTTGATGCACAACAGACTCCAGTTGGCCCTGGAGTGCAACAACCTTCTCAAGTTCCCTCTGAAGAGCTGCTTCAGATTCTTGTAGAAGCTTTTGTTTCAAGTCTTCTTGTTCCTTCATCTTTTCTTGAAGAGAAACAATAAATGATTCTCTTTCAGATGCTTGACTTGTAAGCTCATTAACTTGAGTTTGAAGTTCAGTCACTTGTCTTTGAAGTTCTTTACGCTGGGTCTCCTCAATTTCCTGAGCTTTGTCTCTTATGCTCTCCTGATGCTCAGCCTCTGTTTGAAGAGTGAGTAACTCGGACTGACTTTTCATGGCAAGTGTTGTGGCTTCTGCTAGTTTATTCTGGAGGAGACAAAAGTTTTCTTCCAGGGCTTTGTATTTAGTGTCTAAAATGGAAGCCTCTTGTTCTTTCTGTAGCACTGTGTACTGCTGGTCTCTTATTTGTTCTTTGAGAGATTTAATCTCAGCCAGCAACTCCTCCAAGTGCTTCAGATGTCCCTCAATCTCCTGTCGGAGTTGTGCCATATCCAGTTTTAAGGTTTGCTCCCCGATTTCCTGGTCTTTTTTGGCAGCCTTGAGCACAGTTTCCAAAGTAGCAGCTCTATCCTTCTCTGTGGAAAGCTCTTCTGTCAAATTCTTCAAGTTCTGAGCAAGATCTTCCAGAGCTTTGTCTTTCAGAGAGATTAGACTCTCAGCTTCAGCAAGCTGCGATTTAAGATGGGAAACAGTCAGTCTTTGTTCCTCCACTTCTTTCTGAAGAAGGTCACGCATTTCAGAGGACTCTGTTTCAAGGGACTGAATGGTGGATTTAAGGGACTGGATCTCCTCCCCTTTCAAATTAAGCTCCACCTTCAGTTTCTGAATCTCCATGTCTCTGGAAGTCACATTATGACTCAGTTGCTGCAAATTCCCCTCTTGCTCCAAAAGCTTTGTCTGAAGAACTTCTGCCTCGCTCTGCAGACGAGCAAGTTCCTGCTGTTGTAAATGAAGGTGTTCTTCTTTGGTAGATAATCTATCCTTTAAGGCAAACATTTCAGACTCACTTTGCTTCAGTGAAGCTACTGTTTCCTCTATCTCAGCCTGTAACTGAGAGATCTTCCTCTGATTTTCCGTAATGATATGCTGAAGTTTCAGCTCAGCCTCATCTTTGGCTTTCTTTACTAGCTCCAGTTGTGACTGGGCTTGATCACGTTCCTCCGCTAGATTGTCTCTAAGTGCTTTTCCCTCCTCTGTAAGTTTTTCTATACATGATTGAGCTTCAAGTTTCTGCTGCTTCATCTTATGGAGCTCCTGACTCAGAGTCTCTAGTTCTGCAAACATCTCATGGGACTTTTCCTCCTGTTTTCGGAACTTGTCTTCCATCTGAGCTTTCTGTTGCTCTGAAAAAGCAAGGATGTTTTGACCTCTTTCTCTCTCACCATCAATTTCATTCTGCAGAACAGCCACAGTTTTGTCCAGAGCAGAGATTCTGGCATGAAGAGAAGCATTCTCTTCTACCACTTTTTTATGATCTGACAGTTTTCCTTCATACTCCACAAGGGAGGTCTGTGCTTTCTGAAGGTCAGCCCTGAGGACATTAAGAACCTCCTGCTGTGACTCACACTCCACCTCCATCCCCTTGCACCTTGTTCTCAGAGAATTAACTGTGTTCTCCAGGGAAGTGACCTTAGCCTCTAGCTCTCCTCGCTGCTTACGAAGTTCTGCAGAGAGGGAGATCTCAGCTGCGAGTTGGACTTCCAGCTTTTTGAGATGAGCAAGCTCAGATTCTAAAGCTGCTATTTGGGCAGTAAGTTGCATTTGGTACTCCCTTGAGGACACTTCCTGAGCCTCTCTTTCTGCCTGAATACTGTTTACTGACTGTTGAAGATCAGAAATTAGCCCCTGAAGGCGGAGTGTTTCCCTTTCAAAATGTGTTCTCTCTTGTAACAACAACTCCTCAGTATCCAACTTTTCCCTCTCAAGGCGGGAAATGGTTTCTTCAAGCTGTGACAATTTCAGTGTAAGGTCTGCCAGTTCTTGTTTCAGTTTCTCTCTCTGAGAAAAGAAAAATAATTGATACAAAAACATCAGCAAATATTTTCACAACAGTAGGGCAGCAAGAAATTTCAAAAATCCTAATAGGTTAATCATGAACAAAAAGCACAACAGCAAAGGCACTTCTGTTAAAGGCTAAATTAAAACAGTTGTTTTTTGGAGCATCGGTTGCACACAATCAATTTTACACAAACTAGCCTATGTAAAAGTAGTGCTAATGTATCCGTGATAAACAAATACCTCCATAACAGGCCCCAGAACCTCTCCCTTCTCTTGGACTTGTGTAGAGACTTTGGAAAGCTCATCTTCCAGAACTGAGATCTTGCTTTGTAAAATCTGAATCTGCTCACTAAGACTCTCCTAAAGGACAATGAAAATGAATGAATAAAAATGAATAAATCAGTAATATAAATGAATGTTTAAAATGTTGATAAAAGCACCCAACACATAAAAAATGTGCACTAAACAAGACTGGTCCCTTAGGGAACAAAGCATGAATATCCAAAATAAGCCTTACCCTGTCGCTCAGGGCCTTGCTGAGTTCTTTCAGTAGTGTTTCTCTCCTATTCCCCCACTCAGTCTGAGACGATTCATGAGCTTCTGTTAGTTTAGAGACTGCCTCCTCAGCTCTCGCCAGCTGAGCAAATGCATTCCGAATCTGTGGAGACCAGAGAGAAAACAAAAATTAAGACCTGAGGGGTGGATGCTAGGAGAATTTGGGTTTCTTGCATGCATCATTTTCATTGCTACATTTGAGGATTTCATGTATTTCATGGTCATACATTGGGAAGAAAAACAACAAACTAATATTACATTAACATTAATAAAAAAACACTGAGTTTATACCTGAGCGGCTAGAGATCCATTCTCCTCCAACAGTTTATCAATTCGATTGTCTTTTTGTTTGTTGTCCGTTTTGAGATCATGGCACTGTTTCAACACCTCATGAACTCTTGCCAGAAGTCTGTAATTAACAAAGCAATTAGTAATTTTCTCCAATTATTCTTCACATTTTGAAACAGCTGTTATACTAATACATTGTTCCCTGGGCTTTTCAGATTCTGTATAAAACTTATTTTAATCAGGGGTGCCCTCTCTTTAGCAGATAAAATTTTTAATTCATGGGCTACAAATCAATTTGAAACACATGAAAATCCTCATTAGTTTCAGAAATGTTACTTGCTAATTTTAGTGGTAAACATCTTATTTGTTCCATTAACTTTTTTTTTTTTACCCATCATTTTTCTGTTGCAGCTCCAGGAGAGCAGTTCTGTTTTCTTGCTCCATCTGCTCCTTATCTCTAAGCACACGCTGGAGTCTGTGCTGCAGCTGCGAAATCTCTGTCTCTGATCAACAGATAACGCATCAATTCAAACATTAAAAAATACACATCATATTCAGCAGGATGTTAGCCTGCGTGTATTTTACCTCTTTCTGAGATGGTGGTGATTCTTTCAGAAAGTTCTCGCTCTAGCTCGTCTCGTATGTCTCCCTCACGAACAAGGTCCTTTCGCAGCTTCCTCAGCTGAACCTGAGGGGTGTTCATTAAATCCTGGATCGGGGAACTTAACACAAACAGAATGGTTCAGAAAAAGCTTTTAACACACAATTTTATGCATGTTTAATTCTGTGCTATCATTTCTCTATGAACACAGCCAGATTTCAGGGGTTTTCTTAGTACCTGACAAATGAGGTGGACGCAACAGGGTTGAGCTCCAGAAATGTAACAAGAGGAGAACGAGAACGGGCAAAGAAAGGGGAACCATCACTGTACGATGATTCACTACTTGTACTGGAACAGTGGATCAAAGCTGAGAGAGGGGAAAGAATAGAGAGGAAGAGAGGAGGGGGAAGAAAGTTAAAAACAGAAAAAATAAATAAATAAAAAAACCCAAGCACAGTCAATAGAGGATTATGATATCATTGAAGGTCTGTACAGGTTAAAGAAAAAGATTAAAACTTCACAGGTTTCCCACTCAAGCTATGAGGTAAATGAAGCATTACAAAGCCAATAATAATTCACATATATTCTATATCTTGCTCATTAAATACTACCATTACAAAATATATAATAGCAGTTATAACTGAAGGATTGAGAGTGTGTGGAAAGCTTTTGCCATCATCTCACCCGTTGTTATTAAAGACTAGAAGGCATTGCAGTGTGTGGATGGAGTAGCAAACCCCATCTGTTATTCACATCAAGATTCTCATCATATTCTCATATTACCCCAGCTCACCAAGTAAAACTAATCCTGCCCTAATAAGCTTTAAAAGTACTGAAGTACCCCACTTGTTCATGCAGGTATGTGGAAGCTAAATGTTTTTGTTTCATATTTCCATTCAGAAATGTTATCCCTAAGGTGTAGAGTCCAGATTCCTTTAGGCACATTGTTACCCACTGAAGTGGACTGTATTCAGCCAAATTGTCAAGTTTACATTTATTTAATGATAACCTGGATGTAGTCAGAAGTTCCTGTTTACAGAATATTAGCTATTAGTTACACAGCGCTAGATTATAAAAAAAGTGTGAAATGGGTGGGCAATTTATATGGAGACAGCTTAATAAAACGGGAATGGTTGGTGATATTAACTTCCTGTTTGTAGCACATTGGTATATGAGAGGGGGGAACTTTTCAAGATGGGTGGTGACCATGGCAGCCATTTTGAAGTCTGCCATTTTGGATCCAACTTTTGTTATTTCAATAGGAAGAGGGTCGTGTGAGACAAACTTATTGGGAATTTCACAAGGAAAACAATGGTGTGCTTGGTTTTAATGTAACTTTATTCTTTCATGGGTTATTTACAAGTTTCTGACCACTTATAAAATGTGTTCAAAGTGCTGCCCATTGTTTGGATTGTCAATGCAACACTTCTCCCACTCTTCACACACTGATAGCAACACCACAGGAGAAATCCTAGGACAGACTTCCAGTATCCATAGTTTCAGGTGCTGCACATTTTGATGGTATGGTATATGGGGTACAAAGATAGTGGGGCCATTCTTCATCAATGGAAACTTTAAGGCCACTGCATATGCGAAATTGCTACATGATGTGTTTTCCTCTTTATGTACTGAAGCTGGCACGTTCCCTGAATTTTTCCAGCAAGATGGTGCACCACCACATTATGGGTGTCAGGTCTGAGCATTTCTAGATGAACAGTTTCCTGGAAAGTGAATTGGTCGTCGTGGGCCAGTTGAAAAAGTCCCCCCCTCCCATATACTAATGTGCCACAAACAGGAAGTTAATATCACCAACCATTCCCATTTTATTAAGGTGTATTCATATAAAATGGCCCAACCTGTACAAAAAAAAAAAAAATATATATATATATATATATATATATTATTTTACAAAGTAAAAAATAAAAAATACCTTTGGAAGTGAGGAGTTTGTCAAGAGCCTCAGATAGGCTGGATCCGCTCCGAACCAAATGGAACATTGCTGCCATCTGAATCTGAGAGCAAGAAAAAGACAGAAAGAAAGATAAAGAAAGAGATGCAGAAATGTTTTTTAATGACAGGATTAATTGTGTGTGTTTGTGTGTACAAACCTAAAGTCCAGTTAGGCAGAATGTGTATAAAGTAATATATTAAACCTCACCTCTGTTTCATAAGTCACCTGAGGCAGTAGCCTCTCATTCAGCCCATAATAGCACAGCAGCAACAAAACCTGCACAATACACCACAAGTTACATTACTGGCTCCTTAAAAGTCATATTCAGAAATAAGATCTCAGAAACAAATAAATCAACACTGACCTTGGCAAGCTGGAGGTCAAGGAGATCATCATTTGAGTTGAATTCTGTCAGTGGGATACACTGCTCATTCTCATACACACCTTTAAGACACACACACACACACAATATAGAATAAAGGATAATTATAATAATAAACTTTGTTAATTTCTTCTGCATAAGGCTATTAGTTATTAGGTTTTATATTTATTTCAATTAATTTATATAAATGTATGTAACGTACTGCGGAGGAAGGTGAAGACGATGGACATGCGCTCTGATTCTGGCAAGTGAACAGGAGCCTTGCTGGGTTCCTCCCCCTTTCTGCAGTGGCCAATCAAAGAATACAAAAACACAAAGTCTGACTTGGGGGTTTAGAGAGTTAGTGAGATCATTCATGACCAAACACAGCACTGGCACAGATTATTGGACAAGGCTGAGGTTGGATTTTACCCACAGTATTACAAAATTTACAAACGCTGCAGTAGTGTTGGCTACTGAGAGTGGAAGGCCAATGCTTGGTTAATTTTAAAGTTACAACAGAGAATAAAAATTTAAACTTATACTGCATCTGAATGAACTGAGAATACTTTAGTGTGAAATCAGACAAAAAAAAGAGAACATTTAATATTACGTCACTATGTTCCTTCCCAGTGTAAACATAACACCATGTATCATATGGAAAGTAACTGGGGCACTGGAGGAAACCCATGCAAACAGAGGGAGACACCAGGAGACGATCAAGGCCTGGACCCTGAGACAGCAGGACTTTGTTCCAACACCGTGACACCTGCCTATTCCTTGAGAGAGTAAAAATAAAGGTGTACTCATACTCACAGTTTATAGACAAGTTTCAAAAGAACCGCTCCATCTTTCAGCCCTGTGATGGTTTGCACTCTCTCCCCAACTAACAAACCATTTATCTGTCAGGAAAACATCATACGTATTTAAACCTTGGCGATTTACAATATACAGTGAAAAAAAAAAAAATAATAATGCATAAACACTCACCCAGGCTAAAAGAGCAGCCTCTTTTGATTGATGTAAAGTCATCCTGTGGAAACGTAATAAATATTTCACAATCATCAGTGAGACTCCCAGTGTGGATGTATAGAATAAAGTTCTACTCCAGAATGTGTCAGGACATACATTAACGGTGGAAATATGAAGGATGGATCTATGATTTTAAGTTCCCTATCAGAAGTTTCAGGGGGTTGGGGTTCAGTAGCAGGTTAACAACAGCTTGAAGTGCAAAATGTGTGAACTATAAGCAATTAAGACGAACTGATGAGTCATTAAAAAGGTGGACTGCAGAGCAGTTAAAGGTAACTAATTAGTAGACAAGTGATTCATGAGAGTCTGGGTGAGGGAGTGGTGGTGAAGTGAATGTCAAACATTTACACAGGAAACTGTATATACAAAGGTGGACCATCAGAATGTGATTGTCCATCACAATGCCAAATCAGGTTTAATTTTCTGAGCATGTAGTGGATGTCTACAGTACCACAGTTGCATGGCACTGTAAATCACTGACATTGCAATACTTAATGTCTAATATGATGCATGAATTACATATTAATAATGTATTCTCTGATGAAGACTAACATTAAACATAATGCTGCCACCAATTCAGACTAAAGCCAGCAGCTTAAAAATGACTCATTGTTGGTTGTCTGTGCACACAGCCTGTATGTCACTTGTCACTTGGATCTGGAGTAAATGCTGTGCTATTAAACAAACTCCTCTTTTAGGTTCGAATAATAGAAAATACAAGATTACCTTTTATATGCAGCTAAAAAAATGTGTGATCTAATTTTGCATCCTGCAATGTTTCTATTGCGTGTGTACACAACAACATTGCCAAAATCAATTTTATGCAGTACAAAGAAGTACACTACCACCCCGTATTTCACAGAGCACGAGTATATCGGTAAGTGTTTTGATTTTTAATGTTTTAGACTTTTAGTAACACCTCCAAAATTCATGACTCATCAAGGTCTTGAAGAGTCGTGACACCTTTTTTTCTGAATTCAGACTTTTTGAAAGGTAGCGTCATATATTGTGTATCAACATATATTGTCATATATTGTGATTGTGATCAATGTGCTTGAAAAGAACTGATTGTTTACATTTCACTTGGAAGCAAGATTTCTGAGGTAATGTAAACGCTTCAGAAAACACCCCAATGCCGATACATTAAGGTTTAACCTAACGGTTATTCCGTGAAAATAAAACACACTTTCCGACATCTGGAAAATTAATGAAATATAGCGATAAAAATCTATTTATTACGAGGTAAAGACGGTGCACACAACCTCGGCATTGTAGAGCTTCTAGAAAATCGTCTTGTTTTTTAAGGCACACTGTAACCTCTACTCTGCTACATTTAAGGTGGAACGCGAAATAAAATATTATAATTAGAGCGAACAAAGCCATCATTTCCGGATAGTTAGTCTTTAAATAACACTGAACCCCATGTAACTCACCTATATCCAGGAATTCCACGTTAATTTCTACATAAAATTCGTTTTAATTTTGCGTCTCTTTTCCAATCGTTCCGTTACGCCACTTTTCAAATTTCGGCGCTTGCGTGTATACGAACCACAGCGCAGCGCTCTTATTGGCTGCGTAACACACAGATATGTCGTCTTATTGGTTAGCGTGGCACAAAAAGAACCAATGGTATCACAAAGAGCAGAGTTCCGCCTCCAATACTAGAGCCTATCAACATATCAACCGATGTTTTGATGCAGATCTTTCAACTTAAAAGTCCAAGAAAAGAAAATTCACATGTAATAAATAAATTTAATGAAAACTTGTAGTACAACTGTATTTTATTAATTGTAATACAATTGTATTACAAAAATGTTTTGGAAATTAATTATTGCTAATTGCATAATCTTAGAAGAATGTAAGAGAAGACGTAAAATTATATCTAAGCCACTGTTAAAGTATTAGGGGAATGTTTATTTTTTAAAAATAATTTCTAAATATGAATTTTCAGTTAACAGATTTGAGGTTTTATGGATTTAAAATTGAGAGTGGAGTAGGTATAGAAATTAAAATAAATTTAACAAACTTGCTTTTATTAAAAGTACACATCATATTTACAATTCACAGAGTGAGATTTTAAAAAAATAATAATTTTTAAAAAGTGCAAATACCACCAAGCTAAAAATCTATATTACTAAGCATAGAAGAATATTATAATGTGCATAAAGTCCAGGGTTGAGGACAGTCTAGAAATTATGACTCTAGACCTTACTGTACACATTGGGCTTGAGGCCTTAAGTTCCCTGACTGTGTACTAGCTCCTGCTCTCTGTAGGCCTGTGTGAATGTGATACAGTTGTGCTTGACGTGGATCTAATTTTAGGACACTGTAGTTAAGCAGGTTTGAAGTTTTTGGATGCTATGTT
Organism: Hoplias malabaricus; assembly: GCF_029633855.1. NCBI lineage: Eukaryota > Metazoa > Chordata > Actinopteri > Characiformes > Erythrinidae > Hoplias > Hoplias malabaricus. The sequence goes on from NC_089800.1 coordinate 52,253,894, forward strand.
TGTAACAGGTGCAGAACCTTCACACTCATAGGATCTGATTACACGCTTCACCTTCATCACATATCAGCAGAATCTATAAACACTACACACTCACTTTATACATCAACATAAATATATAAACACTTTAAAATGCTGTTCTCTTTCAGCTTGTAATCCAAATACACTTACATAAATCCACACATTCACACTGATGATAATATTTCAGTCTGTCCGCCTTTTGAAAAAAAATCTTAGCCAATCAGAACAGAGCTCATTTACACAGGGATATATATATATATACACACACACACACCCACACACACACACCCACAAAACGGATTCCAAAAAAGTTGGGACACTAAACAAATTGTGAATAAAAATTGAATGCAATGATGTGGAGGTGCCAACATCTAATATTATGTTCAGAATAGAACACAAATCACAGATCAAAAGTTTAAACTGAGAGAATGTATCATTTTAAGGGAAAAATTTGTTGTTTCAAAATTTCATGGCATCAACAAATCCCAAAAAAGTTGGGGCAAGGCCATTTTTTACCACTGTGTGGCATCCCCCCTTCTTCTTACAACAGTCAAAAGATGTCTGGGGACAGAGGAGACCAGTTTCTCAAGTTTAGAAATAGGAATGCTCTCCCATTCATGTCTAATACAGGCCTCTAACTGTTCAATCATCTTGGGCCTTCTTTGTTGCACCTTCCTCTTTATGATGTATCAAATGTTCTCTATAGGTGAAAGATCTGGACTGCAGGCCATTTCAGTCCCCGGATCCTTCTCCTACGTAGCCATGATGTTGTGATTGCTGCAGAATGTGGTCTGGTATTATCTTGTTGAAAAATGCAGGGTCTTCCCTGAAAGAGATGACGTCTAGATGGGAGCATATGTTGTTCTAGAACCTGAACATAGTTCTCTGCATTAATGGTGCCTTTCCAGACATGCAAGCTGCCCATGCCACAAGCACTCATGCAACCCCATAACATCAGTGATGCAGGCTTCTGCAACAACTTGGGTTATCCTTGTCCTCTCTGGTCCGGATGACATGACGTCCCAGTGTTCCATAAAGAACTTCAAATCATGACTCATCTGACCACAGAACAGTCTTCCATTTTGCCACACTCCATTTTAAAAGACCCCTGGCCCAGTGCTTGTGGAGCTTGCTTAGAAATGGCTTCCTCTTTGCACTGTAGTTTCAGCTGGCAACAGCGGATGACACAGTGTATTGTGTTCACTGACAATGCTTTCTGGAAGTATTCCTGAGCCCATTCTGTTATTTCCTCAACAGTGGCATTCCTGTCTGAGGTCTAGTGACCCTAGGGCCCGGAGATCACCGGAGGGCCCGGAGATCACGAGCATCCAGTAGAGTTTTACAGCCTTGACCCTTACGCACAGCAATTGTTCCAGATTCTCTGAATCTTTTGATGATGTTATGCATGGTTGATGATGATAACTTAAAAGTCTTTGCTATTTTACGCTGGGTAACACCATTCTGGTATTTCTGCACTATCTTTCTGCCCAACAATGGTGGAATTGGTGATCCTCTTACCATCTTGGCTTCAGAGGGACACGGACACTCTGAAAAGCTCTTTTTATACCCAATCATGTTGTCAATTGACCTAATTAGTGTTAATTGGTCTTCCAGCTGTTCGTTATATGCTCAATTTCCTTTTTCCAGCCACTTATTGCTACTTGTCCCAACTTTTTTGGGATTTGTTGACACTGTGAAATTTTGAATCAACATATTTTTCCTTTAAAATGTTACATTTACTCAGATAAAACTTTTGATCTGTCATCTATGTTCTATTAAGAATAAAATATTGACATTTGCTATCTCCACATCATTGTATTCAGTTCTTACAATTTTTTTAGTGTCCCTTTTTTGGAATCCAGTTTTTGTGTGTGTGTGTATATATGTATATATATATATATATATATATATATAAAGGATCACCACAAATATTATGATTAAAGCTCAAAATATGGAATGATGGGATATGACCCTTTAAACCAAATCACATACATTTAGCACAATAAGTGACAGAAACTGAAGTAATACAATACAATAAGACACATTTCTTATGAGATGATTATTTTTGAGTGAAAAAACACAGAGAAGTAAAGAGATGGTTGGCACATGTTCATTTCCAAAGTCTTTAATGCATAATTTCATTCATTTAAAAGGAAAATGTATGAACAGAATATTTAATCAATGTTTTTGGTTCTAGCCTAAAAACTGAAGGTAACTCAGGAATTCCGACACTTTTCAGGAACGAACAAGAAAAAAAAAAAAAAATACTATCAAGAACACTGCAAACAAACAAACAAAGAACGCAAACAAAACGATAATAAAAGAGACAAAAACATGTTGCAGCGTAATTTATCCCTTTCGTAACCCAGTGAAAGTGCGCGCTGGTGCACCAGAACTATTCAGACGTGAGCCTACATAAATACATTACAAGGAAAAAAAAAATAAATTATTACAAACACGTTGCTGCTGATTATTATTTGAGATTATGTTTAGAAACTACAGCAGTCAATGACAAAGACCTTGGTGCTATTATTGTGTTTTGTTCAACAGAATTATCGTATAGTATATATTTATATGTATATTATTATTTTACACACACACGTTCCATAACTGTGTATAAAATGCATTGTTAGTTCTGGTTTAGTACGAATAACTGAAGGATTTATTGAGAAAATTGTGTTTTGTTTAAAAGTGGGTAAAAGTGCTGCTGTTGAGGTGAACTTTATTCCACAAAAGAGGATCGATTAGACAGGAAAACTCCACCTGTTTTTCTAGAATTCTTCCATAATCCTCTGTTTAGATGTAAACACCGTGAAGAAGAGTGTTGTCATTCTAGAGAAAGTCATAGAATAACTGACAGTGGAGGTGAATGGAACCAGACATCCTCAACTAAAAGCCCCTCACTTAAAATCATTATAATACACAGCTGTGAACACACTGCAAATGTCTGACCATTTCACATCAATCAACATTTATCACTCTGTCCACATCTCAAATGTTAAATCACAAGAGAATTCTTTAAAAATCAGCAGGAGTCCAGTTTAATCTGAAAGTTCAGTTTATCCAATAGGGACATTTTTCTATTGGACAAACTTTGAATTGAATAAAAATGTCAAGCTACTGATTCTGAAGCTCAGCTTTAAGCCTTAAGCTTCCGTGTGTTAAAGACATCAACACAAAAAAATATAATTTCTAATCATTTTACACCAAACCCACCCTTTTCCAAAAAAAACCCTAAACCTCTCTGTACACAACTCCCACCATCCTCTGCAGCTCAACTAAACAGAACTCAAAACTCAGCGCACGCAAGCTTTTAGCAGTTTAATGTTCATCCAGAACGTTGGCCAAGGTTATTATTACCTCCTAAAGACTTCATGGCGAATAGAAGCAGAATCCTGACTCTGCTACTTATAACAGCTTTAAACACAAAGCTAACCAATATTCAACATTTACACCCCAACACCCCGCCCCCAACCACCCTACCATTCCCTGGCTCTATTCACATTCTCATAACAGAATTGGTGAAGGGCTAGAGGGAGGAGCCTATATGCTAATGAGGGGAAAGACTCCACTCTCAGACTTTTCTGCATGACCTCAAGCCAGACTGGAGAAATCTAGAACTTTTCCCCTTTACAGCAAAATGTCATAATTCTCAATATATTTTTTTGTTAAAAAAAGACTTTTATTGTGTAAACGGCCTTTTATTTACACCATTTGAAAACACCAGCCACATATTACAGTTTCCAGAAGAACAGACCAATAGAAATGATCCAGACCTGACTCCACTCTAAATCTCAGTAAATTATTGTGCATTAAAATTTTATTTTGGAGATTTAGTTTAGTTTTGTCACTTTAGCCACAATATTAAAAAGGTCCTACAAGTGAGAGTAAACCAACTTGTGAGGCTTTGATCAACGCTATCTGTGATGTTGGTGTTTTTTTGGAAAATGTAAACAAACAAACAAACAAGCAAAAAAAAAAAAAAGACGATTTAGGAAATATTAAACTAAGCACAAGGAAACAACTCCCATTTAGTGTTAATCTGTTTTAATCTATAAGCGGGACCTTTAATTCTTCAAAACCGGAGTAAATATGCAGCAGGAAGGCGGAGTTACTATCAGAGCTTAGAGTTTAAAAGGAAACAACTCTCCTATATACAGTTCCACCCATTCAGCCTGTATCTGCCTAGCCCTACCTACTGAGCATGCTTTAGTTTAGCTCCGCCCATTTAGGTTCCAGTTGCTTAAGGTAGCCTCGTCAATTCATGAGTTTTAAACCAGAACACAAATACACTGAAAAGACACTGCCACAGAATGATGTGTATAATTTACATATGTATTTGAAGGCAAAAAATTCAATACTTTAACCCTGTAAGAGGAATAAGCTTTTTCCGGTAAAGCTTACAACAGTAGCTACAAACAGTATGCGTCTGTGGGCGGAGCCTAGAGAGGGATAGATCTTAAGAAAATGAGAACTCCAGAGATTTGTTTGGACTCAAGAGTCTAGATTTGAGCAGTCTGGCTGAAAAACAAGGAGCTCGGAACTGAGGGACCCAAAAAATATGTATAAACAAAAAAACTGAGCGTCAGTGTGTTTCAGACAGAACCCAGAACCGAGCGGCGAGTTATTAAGATTCTGTTTAAGGTTTAAATTTGTGGAGCGGCCCGGAGAACTGCTAACATGCATTCACCAGCGGTCCAAAGACATTGGACAATCCCAGAGTCTTGCAGGAGAAAACTGTGCGTCTGACAGGACGAGGGACTTCAGAGAGGCAGGGCTTCCCTCACTCGCTGAGTTAGTGAGAAACAAGCGAAGAGAGGGAACAAGAGAGAAAGAGAGAGAGAGAGGGAAAGGGAAGTGGGCGAGAGAAAGAGAAAAAGAGAAAAGGGATGGGGCAGAGGAGGTTTTTAAGATGAAGACAAATAATCACGGAATCGCAAACTGCACCACTAGCTCTTCTTTGGCGTCCACCTTAATTTGGGAAATGGCGCTGAATGCATATGCAGCGATCTTAGACACCTAGACGAGAGAGAGAAAAAGAGAGATTATCACACAAAGCAAACAAATACATTACATCACTAGCAGATGAATAATTCTGATGCTCTGGGTCACAAGCCCCACTCCATCTGGTCTCAAAGCTCTGGATGGAGCTCCATCACTCCTGAAAACACAGTTCCACAGCCCAGTACTGGGGGATTTATACCCCTTTAGTGGACTTTTGGCATTAGGCACGATGACACTATATTAACAAGTTTTAATCTATATGTTATATAATCACAGTGTCTGTAATCTTGCCTAAGGACTCATTAGTATAGTAGTCCTGTCTGAACTGGGAAGTAAATTGCCGTCTCCTTGGTGGGAGACTTCCAGGTGACCTTAGGCTCATGTGCAGCTACTCCAGAGCATCTCATTCTATAACAGTGATTTTCTACAGGTGCTGGTGTGCACTGTAAAGATGCTTTAAGAGGCAGTGTACCTGCTGGATGTCTGTGTGGGGCGGCAGGTCGCTGGCGAGCACTTGGTGAGGCTGACTAGTTAGAGAGGGCAGAGGAGCTGGCTTCTTTTGGCTGAGTGTGCTGCTCAATACCGCCAGCTTAGTGCTAAAACAAACAAACATCTTTTGAATGGAGGTTATTTTCAAGAATAATGTCAACAATAATGTGTTGACTAAACACTGCAGCCCTAAAACATATTTACACACAGAGAGACACACACGATCTTACATCCTCCTTAAAACATAATGCAGTATTCACTCACCTGTACTGTCTGGCCTTGTCCATGTATTCATGCTGCTCCATTCCCTGGGAGTCTGCAGCTGATACATCTATAATACTCCTGAGAGAGAGAGAGAGAGAGAGAGAGAGAGAGAGAGATTAACAAAAATGTGTATGAGACAATCATGATAAGCATGTAGAACAGTATGTGCGAGTCTGACTGTACGTGCACGTGTGTGTACATTGCTGTTTTGTTGAGGATGGATGTGAGAAGAGCCTGTTCATCAGTGCGAGTGGACGAAAGTCCTGGTGGGCTGCGCTCCGTTCCATTTGGAGGTTTACTGTCTGGGTTCGGGTGAGGAATCAGTGGCTTTCGCTCATCTCGATCCTGAAAAAACAAAATTGACATCAAATATCACATCAGAGGAACATAAACCCAGCCCTATACCCAGTTCTGTCCAGTGTGGGGTTAAGATGTTTAGTCAGATTCAGGCTCCAGTTTGAAGAACAGCTGTTGGTGTATAATATGTTTTAAAGTTAATGGTAGATTTACTTTCAGTGTGACTTTCAGGAGGAACTTCAACACGAGTCGTTTTATTGCAGCATCTGAACTCTTACTTAATGCTGGTTTAGACCACTGTTCTGCTTTGAGTATGGAGCTGGTTCTTATCAAACCTGGGTGACACTATGAAGCCATGTTGGTGTGGCATGTGGAAAAAGAGACCTGGCATTGTCTGGCAGAAATAACCACAGACATTCCTGGAGAAGAAGACACTTTGATGGCAGCTTCTAAAGTCCAATTAAAAATCCCAACATACAATTTACGCATCAATGGTACTTTTAACATTACACAAGTATTTCATGATGTGGGCACTGATGCCACAACATACATTGAAAAAGGTATTGTTTTGCACCTTTTATGAGGGTCTGTGTCAGACATCGGTTTTCCGTAAAAGCAGGCAGAAACACGTGTCCACTGTCCTTTGGAGCATCAGAGATAAGCCTGGTCCCAGAGACCTCTGCTCTATTTTGTACAGGATTGACGTACAGCATTCTCCTTGTGTAACTGTGTCTCAGGATGCATTTATTGGCGAACTAGCAAACTTCGTAAAGTGATAACCGTTTTCTGAAATACTCCCAAGCCAACGTGAATATATTTGTCAGAGTAGCATGATGGTTTCTCACGCAATGTTGTCTGAGGACTCAAAGGTCACACGTAATCATCAGTGCTTTCCGGCTTAAATTCTTTGCAATCTTGCATTGAGAGATTCTTTTTGAACTATAAGACAACTCAAATTTCCATGCCCCCCTTTTATTTTTATTTTTTTATAAAATGGTGAGCCATGACAAATCTCTTTTCTGGAAATGGGTTTGTTGAAAAAAAAAAATAAATAAATAAAAAACATTTGTCAAATATTCCTCCCATGACTAATTTTAGGGAAGTAAATAAATAAATCCTGACCATTTTTCTCCAGGTTTTGTTTCTGAACTAGTAAAGGGTTTTATTTTTAATTCTAGGTTATTAACTTTTTACTTAAACCCTTGTATACTGAATTTCACACACAAGTCATTATAATTTTTGAAATACTTACAATGTATACAGGCCTTATTATTACAGCACAGTTAACTGCTTTAACAAAAAGAGTTAAAGGACTTTGTTTTATTGTACGTAATTGCATTACATATACAACTTTTGCATTATATTGAATATTTGTGAGGATTGCAGAAGAAGCACATGAGTTTAAAAATCAACAGTACTACTAATGCTGAACTATTTTACTGTTAAAAAATATGCAAAATACATTTAAAATGGTAGACATAGAATTTGTGCAGCCTCTGTAGCACAGGCCTATCTCTTAAAATGATCATATTTATACCACACAGTCACATTAAAAGCACTATTTAAGGGCTTAAAGGAGCAATTCAAGCATAAACCGGCAACAAATGTGTAATTTTACCTCAGATTAGTTTCAGAACTCTTACTTTCACCACTCAAAGTGGTTAAATTAGCTTTGAATTTCCAAATACTCCGTTCTACCTTAAACAGTGCAGCAGTCCCAATGCAAAGCCTAAACTCCAGAATGTTACTGATGCACTGTTTAAGGTGGAACGGAGGATTCGAAAAAGAACCTACTTCAGCTTCGAATCATCTTTAATATTTCTTATCAAACCTGCTCTGTAGCCTCCGTTTCGCTGCTGTAACAGCACCCCATGGGCTCGATCCTCCTGTACGACCTTAAAAGCGAATTTAAGCCGTTTTAAAAGTGTTAAAAATACTCAATAATCTCGCCTCTCCCCTTTGTAGCGGAAAGGCTATCACATGACACCACTCGCTCGCTGCTTTGAACTACTGCCGCTTCCGGTGACGTGTAATGTTTATTGTTTAGTTGTTTGGTAATTTATCTCATGTACTTGTTTACTCCCGTATTTAGTGAAAAAAAAACTATATATATATTCTTTTTAAGCTCCACTGAATATACATAATATTCACAGTAATTTTGTTTCTCTGCATATTTCCTTAGAAACCTTTTACTCAGTTCTTCAGCGGTCAGGACCTCCACAGGACCCCCAGTAAGACTGAAGTAGTGGTGGTGTGTTAGTTTGTGTTGTGCTGGTACGAGTGCATCTGACAGAGTTTTGTGAACTCGCTGTCCACTTTGTTAGACACTCCTACACTTGTTGGTCCAATATACAGATGTAAAATCTGTAACTGTAGCACCTATATGGTAGTTTAAAATTATAGCTGATTGGTGTGATGATGTGTTGTTGCTGAATTGTGATTGGGTTGCACTGCTGAGAGAGTGGTAGACACATCAGTTCCTGTGCTGAGAGATGCTGGATGTTCTGAGAATATTCCACTGACCACAACCAACACACTCATTGAGGACAAACTTTTGTTTGGGAGGATGTATGCCCTTTTATTGCAGTAACAATATTTTTAAAAGATGTTTGATTTAGGATACTTAAGTCACTACTCTCTGGGAGTCTTTGGGAGTAATGAGATATAGTATTGAACTATTACATGACTCACAAAATGGGGAAAATAGAGATATTTCAGCAAAAACTTGCTGCCTTTTTTTTTTTTTTTAAGAATTGGTTCTCAGTCCATGCTTCTGTTCAGGACCTGAAATGAACCATTAGATGATGTGAGACAAGTCCAGAAATTGCCTACAGTCCTTTATATTCACTGAACATAACCAGATTAATAGTGCTCCACCCAATTTATTTCATGAGGAGTTGGGGAAGATTTTGTGATCCACAACTAATCATCGAATATCACAACACAGCAGCCAATCACAGAAGAGCTCAGGTCTATTCCCACAGAGACAGATCAGTCCCCTGTGTTCTGATTGGTGGATTTGTGGCCCCTCCCACCACGATGCCAGATAGAGGCCATGACTCTTTCCTGCTTGGTGATGGCACTGAAGTCCATCATCTTCAGATGAGGAAGAACTGAGATCACATAGCTCCTGGAAGCAGAGATAAATACAAATTAACAACACAGTTTTACATTCTGAAAAACAGAAGAAATAGAGCAGTGGCCCTGCATATAATACAAGCATAGAATTTGCTCCATAACTACATTACTATATGAAATAGGACACTGTTGCCTCTCTGTGACTTTATGTTGAGCTGCTAGCGAGCAATGAGGCATGAAAGGAGAGGGGTGAGAAGTCCCTGCTGTGAAAAACAGCTCACCTTTATCTGTATAAAGTTGGCGCTGTTTATTTTTCAGTTTTGTAAACTGTTTTTGAAGAAAGGCAAGTCTCTAAATATACAGTTTCACATTAAAACAATTGCACTGACTGAGAATGAAACCCAGGTCAATTTCTTGGAAGGTAGCTATGCTCACCACCTATGCTCTTTTTCATGCCTAGAGAAGAAAACTCCACATTCCACATTCCACACACATACACACACAAACACACACACACAGACTGACTCTCTCTCTCTCTTTCTACTGTTAGAGAGAAGGTTTAGTTTACCTCTGAGCATTATTTTTGATCCTGCTTTCAAGTTAAATACAGAAGTCCAGTATGTTTTGTAATATGTGGATGTCTCTACATTTTAAAATTAGAATATTTTTCAAGGGCTTTGTTTACAACACAACCACTGGATTATGGCTTTATTTGCTATTTAATGACCCTCCCCCTCTGTATGAGAGAGACAGAGAGAGAGAGAGAGAGAGAGAGAGAGAGAGATTATCTGCCCTGTACCTGTAGCCTCTCTCGTATTCCATAGCGTTCCCGTGCAGTGTGATCGTGTGGAGGAGCGGCAGAACACCCAACTTATCCACTTCCTGCAGGGATTGCACATTGTTACCATGGAGATATAACACCCGCAACTCACTCAACTCTGAGAGAACCTGGGGGAGAGAGAGAGAGAGAAAGAGAGGGGGGGTAGAGAGAGAGAGAGAGAGAGAGAGAGAGAGAGAGAGAGAGAGAGAGACAGAGACTGTTAATTTTCTGCATATGGTAAGTATGTGTGTGTGTGTGAGTGTGTGTGTGTGTGTGTGTGTGTGTGTACCGGAGAAATGTGTGTGAGGTCGTTAAAAGACAGGTCGATCCAGGACAGGTGTGTGGGTTCTGATAGGAGAGTGGACAGTGTGGAGGTCAGACCCTGAAGGTCAGACAGGACGTTGTTGTTGAGACGGAGAGTCCTGGTGATGTACTTCCCCTCCGAATCTCGCCGGACGCGGCGTGCCGAGACGTTCGGTTCCTGCGACACCACATCTGAGACAGAGAGGGAGGGAGGACACAGAGGACACTTCACTTACAGCAAAACTGTGCTTATGGGATGGATGGTCCGAGGAGATGCCATTTTCACTATCAGCTCCTCCCTCAGACACCAGGATCTCTACACAGACACCCTTTCACAGTTTCAGCTCAAATAAAGGGGAATTCCACCAAGTTTGCTACCCCAAAGTCTTCTGGGTGGAAATCACCTTCCATCTTCACATTACATCATTAGAAGGTGGTTTTTAAAGTGGAACACCTTACTTCAAAGACAAGACAACACTGCTGTAGGAGGAGGTTGTGTTAGTGACAGATGTAGAGACATCCAAAAAATTACATAGTGGGGTTACATAGCCCGAATTGGCAATGGAATAGGTTCTGTTCTCCCTATCACAGCTCAGTGGAGCATCCCAATGATTTTGAAGCTGAAATTCTAAGGTAAAATACTACCGAGTTTTGCTTTAATCCTCAGCATGTTGTTCCTGTGCGGTCCACCAGAGGGAGACATAGCGAAGTGTAGTCATTCAGACAGGGAATGAGCGGTAAAGACTGGAATGTGGCGTTTTCACTCTTCTCTGTGTAATTTAGACCTGGTCTCCTCCAGATGTGTCCAGGACAGCGTTGGTGGTATAGTGGTGAGCATAGCTGCCTTCCAAGCAGTTGACCCGGGTTCGATTCCCGGCCAACGCAGTCACTTTTTGTATTTCAGGAAAAATATATATTTTTCCAGTGGTGATGAATGGAACCAGACGTCTCCACGTCTAAACTCCAGTATTTAATATCCTCTCCACCACTTCCGCCCGTAATGATGATGATGAAGAATAGTTACTCTCCCTCATAGCGTCCTGCACATCCCTCTCCACCAGGAATGGGCTTTTTACTGTTCTCACTTTCTGAGATTTTAGAGGAGGGCGTCTGGTTCCATTCACCAACAATGTCAACATCATCATCGTTTCCGCTTAATCCATTTCAGGGTCGTGCCATTTTAACATCAACCAGGCATTTTGCATTAAATTTTAAATGTAACAACAGATAAAACTTATCAAAAGTGACTGCGTTGGCCGGGAATCGAACCCGGGTCAACTGCTTGGAAGGCAGCTATGCTCACCACTATACCACCAACGCATAAAAACAGTGCGCTAATACTCTCCACACGGACACAAACACACAATTATAGCGCTGTAATGTTTATTAAACGTCCACTAAACGTTTATCATATTTTACTTTATCCTTTAAGTCTGTTTCTGTCACTTAATGTGGCCCAAAGATGATCTAAATCTATTCTACAAATTGTTTAGCCTCGGTGTTCTTAACGTTACTTGCAAGTTAAAAGTCCCATAAAAGTCCCGTTGTGCACTTTTGGTATATTTTCAATAAATATATTTCTTTGTCTTTTTAAATATGGAATAAATATCTACACATTCCTTGTTGAGGGATTCTGTATTTGAGGGATTTTTTATTAATAATCACAAGCCCTGTTCTGATTTCTCAAATCAGAAACCTCCCCCTCTCTCTCTCTCTCTCCCTCTCTCTCTCTCTCTCTCTCTCTCTCTCTCTCTCTCTCTCTTCTGGGGTATTTTGAGACAATTGAGAGAATGTTGAAAACACAAACCAAGATGAGGATGTTGCTCTATTCCTGCTCCATAGGTGGGTATTATGAACTTACTTTTGCTGTTTTGGACCACTTAAGTTGGAAATGTCTCCAAACTCAGGAGACGGCTATTGAATTCTGTGGGAATTCAAACAGTGAATAAAGTCTTACAGTCAAACTACACTTCAGCTACAAACTGCAGTCATTATTTTCCATCAAACATACCGTTCCACCTTAAAAGACTCAGAGATTAGAACTGCGTCTCCCCACAATAATACATTTCAACATGATTTCCTACCTGTCACTGAGCTGAGAGACTTAAAGGAGAAATCCAGTGGAGCTCCGTACATTTCAGCCCATAGAACTACGCAAAACACACAAACAAACAAATATATAAATATATATAGAGAGAGGATAAGACTTTACTTAAAGTACACGTCTCCAAGCAGACGAATACCACAACCAATTTGAGAACAAATACTGCTTTTCACTATGACCTTTAAACTGTATAGTTTATTTAAACAGTAAGAATATGACCAAAAATATCACCTAGTGCAATTTTAAAGCAACTTAAAACCGTAGCATGGTTTAGTTTACTCAAAGCAAACCAAACCAAATTAAACTAAACCAAAATAAGCTGAAGTCAATAAACATGGGCTTTAAGGATTAAAAAAAATTTTGACTGAAATATCCGTAGTTAAAAATCAGTCAAAATTCAATTTACCGCATCGTATAATCGATACCTTTCCAGCCGCGGAAAAAATAAAGGCGGAGCCAATCAGTTCACAACACTCGGTTACCACGGAGACAGACGCAGGAGCATGTCGGGAAATGCAGTTTTTGCTCGTATAACAGTGTAGTTCTTCTCGCAGCAGAGGATTTAACTAAATTTTTTAAACTAAATTAACTAAATATTTTTTGAGCCTGGGTCGGCGTTGTTTCCTCACACAGTAATCTGTCTGGTCAGGAGTAGTTTTGTGCAGTAAAACGGGTTGGAGTTTGCTGTTATTTCTGAATACTGAGTCTTAACTAAACTCACATTTATATCCTTCAATAAAATAAATCACCAGCAATATTTCTCCTCGTATTTCAGAAGCTTCAAACACCATGTTTAAAGGTTTCTGTGTTCTGTATCAGAGGTGGTTCTCGGTTGTGAAAAACCGTTTCTTTCATGCTTCTCCTTCAGATGTTGTATCTATCTCCGCCGCTAGAGGGAGACAAAGTGGCACGTGTTTATTGAGACAGATGTGTTTTCCTTCCAGATGTTTTAGAAAAAGCGTTGGTAGTATAGTGGTGAGCATAGCTGCCTTCCAAGCAGTTGACCCGGGTTCGATTCCCGGCCAACGCAGTCATTTTACACTGGAACCATTGTCACTATCTGAAACTCCACACTTTAATAAACACGTCTCTTCCTTTCAGCGATAAAACACAGTTAAAACCACCCCACAGCAGCACTGAGCACTATATACTGTAAACCGAGCCGTTTACTTCAATAGCATACAGTGCATTTACTTTAAATGTGTATTATAATATCAGTCACTTCTATAATATCTAACCCAGTATGTATTAAATACTAATCGCTTCCTTAGGGTCAAACCCAGTATGTATGGTAATACCAGACCATGCACTGCTATAGTATCTTACCAAGCATGTGTTGTAATACTATACCATTCATTTCTATAGAGTCTTACCTAGTGTATATTTAAATATTGTACTATTTACTGATGTAATAACAAACCTTTATGTATTACAATATTAAGTAATTCACTTTTATGACATCGAACTCAGAGTGTATTACAAAAATGTACCATTCACTTCTATAGTTTTTCATTTAGTTCTTCCTTCAGTTTTAAAGTGTCTTTTTCAATAGAAGATATTTTGTGTAATATAATTGAATCCTAAAATGTAGTATTTTCTTCCTTTATTCACATCTGTAAACTCCTATAAACCTATAGACAGAGACATACTGGAGCCTATAAACAGAGTCAGAGCTGTTAGATGTTGCTTAGGTTATGTATTCAGAGCTTAAACCTAGAGTTAATTGCTCAGACTGGTGGCTTAAATTATTCTTGAAAATGTACAGATTTTAAGTGAGGATTTAGATTAATTTTCCAAAATGCAACTATTACAACGCCATGAACTGTAGAGAAACAGCAGGGTTTGGAAATGTGATTAAATTTACCCTCTGAGCCAGTAGAGGGAGACAGAGCAATGTAATGCATTTATATTTAATCCAAACTGTTTGCAGTTTGTGCGTTTGTGTGAGTGAGTGAGTGAGTGTGTGTCTCCTTCACAGCCCCGACCCCCACAGACACACTCCCGTATCCGCTGGGAGAACAGAGAGAGTGCTGCACTCTCGCAGCCCGATACGTCCTCGCCTGCCATCGCAAAGGGGACAGTGAGTGACCCTGTCAAACACCCAAACACACACTCTATGACCCCATATAAAACCTTTTACCCCAGTTCCAGTCCACTGTTACTAGTGGTAAATGTTACTGTTTCCTAATTTCTAATAAGTTACAGCCTGTATTTATTTAATTCAATATTTGTTGTTTACTTCAATATTTATGTTCTTCTTAAACTTTTAAAATGGTAAGGCTTTGACAATACAAATGCAACTAATTTGTCATGTCAGCAAAGCACCTTGAATTGAATAGAGAGACAGAAAGAGAGAGATGTGTGTAAGGCCCATGACAGTAATTTTGTTCTGACATATTCACCTCCAGATGTGTCCAGGACAGCGTTGGTGGTATAGTGGTGAGCATAGCTGCCTTCCAAGCAGTTGACCCGGGTTCGATTCCCGGCCAACGCATCTGTACACTTTTCAAACCCAATTTTAACGCATTCTTGTCAATGATTAAGTTAGTTTAAAAAGGTCGTGGAGAGAAATACGTGCAAACAATACTTCTCATAATACAACAATATATATTTATTACATACTAAAATATATTAAATTATATAAATTAAATAGGTAAAAATATCAAGGCCTGTCTCGCTGCTTTTCTGTCGACCTGAGTTAATTTTAACATAAGAAAATTATCCCAGTTTAACTCCTGTAAACAAACTTTTATTTTGTTTAAAATAACTGCTATACACTCACCGCCATTTGCTTAAGTTGGCTCCTCCGATTGGCTGAGAGATGGCGCGGTGTGTTCTGGGCAATGTAGTATGTGTTGTGGAAAAGTAAGTCAGATTTAAACAGTCATTTATCAAAGCCGAGTTTTAAACATAGACAATTGCGACTATTAACTCTCATATTATGGTTTTGTTATCATTAATCCGATGTATAAAAGTGTGTAAACGTATTAGTGGTGCAGTAAATTAAGTTTAACTGACAGCAGAGTGTTTGTGTGCTTATTGCGCTTGCGCGGCCGTCGTGATGGCGGCGTTCGGAGCAAGGTTTGAAAGCGAGAGAGACATCGAGGGCAAAAAGGCAGAGAAAAGAAAATACAGAGAGGAAGTCTTACAGCAGGTAAACAAAACACAGACTGTAGAGGGTACTCTTTTAAAATATAGGGCTGAAATTCAGCTTAGAGCGGGTTCTGTAACAGTGATTCAAAAGCTCAGCACACAACACTGAGGCATCCAACACAGACGAAAATTCAGGAAAGTCGTTCTCTCTTTATGTCTACATTCCGTCTATGAAATGTCATGATGCGAATAATTAATTTGCTTTTAAGTCCTTATATGAACCAGTTGCTACATAGAGGGGGTCCCTCACAGGGGACGACCATGTTTAAAGAGGTCAAATACGAAATGTCTGAAACATCCAGGTCTTTAGGTGTCAGCCTCCTAAAGGGCTGTTTTATTACGGAAAAAAATATTAGTCTTTAATCTTGAAAAGAAACAAGAAAACACATTGTTTCTTCCAGACAGTACAATGTAGTGAATAATAATGTGAGTAAAGGAATGATTGCTCCTTGATCCTAAAAGGTTATGGAGTTTGTGCACAAGGAACACACAAAACAAATAAAAATAAATAAATAAAATAAATCATCCTGCTCCATCTGAGGCAAAAGCTAAGGTCTAAACCCATGTTAAATAAATCCAGTCTGTAATGGGCTGCAGAATGTACAAATATAAACCCTGGTAACTTTAATTCCATACTCTAGGCAAAGAAGAAATATGAGAATGAGGAAAGGAGGGAGGAGGAGAGGAAGGCTAGAGGTGAACACACCTGGATTCTCCCGGAACTTGACCAGAGGCTGCAGGAGATCGGACAGGTGAGGTTATCGTTATATTAACCTGGTTACCTGTGTGTGGATTGCTATGGTAACCTGGCTATCTGTAAGTAAGGGGGCATGGCTGTTGCAGTCTGTTTACTTGTGAGAGTTAGCTTGCTATGGTAGTCTGGTTACATGTGAGTGTTGAAGGTGGGTTACTATGGTAACCTAGTTACTTGTGTGTGAAAGAGGTGGGTTGCTATGGTAACCTGGTAGTGTGTGGGCAATGGTGTATGTGGTTACATATGAATGTAGTAGAGGGTGTGTGCGTGAGAGTCAGTGAGGTGGGTTGCTATGGTAACTTGCAAGTTGTGTGCAGAAACAAGTGATGAAGTTGTAGCGTTACCGTTCTCTTTTAGGAGCATTCAGTAAAAAGCAAGAAAAAGAAAAAGGAGAAATCCAAGAAGAAGAAAAAGGAAAAGAAGAAGAAAGAAAAGGAGAAGAAGGTGAAATCTCAAGAGAATGAGGGTTCATCCGACAGTTCCCAGGTCAAAAGTTCTTCACAAAGTGATCTTTAAAGTGAAAGGAGATCTTTGATGATTGTTTCCAGCTTGCAGCGTCATTTATGCTTATTTACATGTTTATCTTGTTTCTTGCTGATTGTTTACAGGACTCCGATGAGTGGGTGGAGGCTCCACGCCAGGCTGGGGGCGGAGACAAAGCTTGGAAGGTCTCAGAACAGGTCACGCCCACTGTCAGCTCCAACGATAGCCAAGTAAGTGCATTCAGTCTAGAACACGCAGGGCTTCAGCAGGAAACAGCCCGAACCACGCTCATTTACAGATACCATTCTTAAAGTCAGGGTCTGTTTAATTCTGAGGAATACAGACTGGTTTTAAAGTGGTTGGGTAATTGTTACACACAGCAGTTATAATTAAAATAAAGCTAAGGTATGGACTCCTTAATGTTAGGAGTGGATTTGCTCCCTTTTCTGATAAGGAATGAATAAGTCATGGCTTTGGATCAGTCCTGTAAAATACACACTCATTCATATTCTGTACACGTCGGGGTTGTGAGCTCCTCTGAAGCAGCTGAGAGATTAGTAGCTGGTTAGAGACCTGAGAAAAGAAAGGAGAAACCATGAGGGTCGGAAGGGGGGTGGGTGAGAGCAGGAGGGAGGAGTAGGAGAGCGACAGAGTGTTTTTTTTGTGTTTTTATTATTGTATGTTTATTGTTGTTTACAGAGAGATGAGTGGATGACATTTGATTTCCTGGCGATGAAGACGACATCAGTTGCTGAGCGACGTGCTCAGAAGGAGGCGGAGAAAGAAGCGGAGCGAGAGAGGGAGCGCTCCATAGAACAGGTGTGTGTCTGATCCAGCACAACACACATTAACACAGCGTCCTGAGTGTTGGAGAACAGGGGGGAAGGGGTTAATGAAGCATGCAGAGCAACAGATGGACTACAGTCTGTAATTATAGAACTACAATGTGCCCCTGTGTTGAGTGGAGATGATGAGATTCTTTGTTTTTGTCAGGCTGGTCTCCACAGACTGGAGCTGAACCCGTACTGGAAAGATGGAGGGAGCGGGCTGCCCCCAGAGGAGAGCATTGGAACTGCAGCTTCAGCTAAGAAAGGTAGAATTAAAAACAAGGGACAAAATAAATCTCTTAACTCAGAGTAATAAACATGCGTAATATTTCTCTCTCTCTTTCTCTCTCGTTTCTGCGTCTTTCTCCCTTACCTGTCCCTGTGTTCTGTTTCACCTTATTTTTTTTCCTCTGTTCTCACCCTTTCTCTTGGTGTTTTATTTTTCTTCTCTCTCTTGCTCTCTTTCTCACTCTCCCTTCCCCTCTCTGTCTTTTTCTCCCTCTTATTTCCTATGTTCTCTCTTTTTTTATGTTTTCCTCTTTCTTTGTTCTCTCCGTGTTATATCTTTAATATTCTATAATTATCTCTCTCTCTCTCATTGACAGTGGAGGATGGAGGATTGAGTTGGTTGAGCAAGTCATATCAGAGAATGAAGGAGCAGGCTGAAAGAGAGAAACGCAAATTGGACGATGTGGTCGCTGAGAGATATGGGGTACGTATACACACACACACACACACACACACACACACACACACACACTCGTATACATACATGGCCTCTTACACATACACACTTGCGTTTAAGATGCTGTGTATTAGGGGTGTAACATTAATCAATAAAGTTGTAATAAGGAGTTTTGGGTCTGAGCTGGATTCCTCATTGACAGAAATGAATGTGGTGTTTGTAAATCTCTTCAGTTGTTTCCTGTGGTCAACAGCATGCTTCTGTCTCTGCGTTCATTTCTCCACTGACCCTCAATGCTCTGAATGACCAGCACATTTCCTATTAAATTATCTTTAAAACAACTTCTTTCTTGTTTCCTGTGCAGTCCATGGAGCAGTTCCAGAAGAGACTCCGGGAAGCAGAGGAGGCGGCTTTCTCTCAGAGGAGAGGAGAGCAAGACAGAGGAAGAAGAGGAGAGGGGCAGGAGCAGAGGGAGAGATTGAGGCGGGATGAAGGGGATGACCGGAAAGAGAGATGGAGGAAGGATGACAGGGACAAACAGAGAGAAAGATGGAGGGATGAGGGGGATGACCGGAGAGAGAGACGGAGGAAGGAAGATGGGGACAAACAGAGAGAGAGATGGAGGGATGAGGGGGATGACCGGAGAGAGAGATGGAGGAAGGAGGAAGGGGACGACCAGGGGGAGAGATGGAGGAGAGATTCCAACAGGGAGCACCTACGTGAAGGAGGAAGGGATAGAGACAGGGACCAACGGAAAGAAAGAGAGCTGCAGAGAGATGAAGAAAGAGAAAGAGACAGGGACAGAGGAAGAGAGTGGGGTAGAGGGAAAGATGGAGAGGGAGAAGAGAGGCAATCCAGGGAGAAATCTCTTTCCTCTCTGAAGGGACGCTTCCTCAAACCGTCTGACTCCGATGACTTCACAGCCCCTGGGGCGGGCTTTAGGAAATTGGGCGAGGCCACTGTGTCTTCGTCCAATCAGAGCGCAGCAGGGTTCCTGAAGCCCAGGGCTGACGACAACGTTCAGGATGCTCCAACATGGAAGAAGGGTGGCAGTTGGAGGGACACAAAGGAAAAGGAAGAGAGGGAGGGAAAAAGGGATGAAACAGAGCAGATACAGCAGCAGTGTGGTGCCACCCTGGCGGAAAAGAGCAGGTACAAGCTCATAGAAATTTATATACAGAGAGTTTTTAAGGCCTGTATTATATATTATTATTTATTAATTATTACTAGTTGACTAGTTTTTAAATAATGCAGTCACACTCTACATTAATTCACACTGCAATCATCAAACCAGTTTTTTTTAACGTAATGTGGCACATTTATCCTGAGGTAAACAATGGTCTTTCTGTTTTCAATTTAAAATCAGGAAAAAAACCAAAACCTGACACGTTTTTGACTTTTGTTTCACAAGGAACCGAGGAATTATTCATATGTTATTTTCTGTCAGGAATTGTCAGGAATAAGATGCAAAATGCACAAGTGAATAGTATTTTGTTTGTTTCTTCATAAATCAAAATAAAAATGCATGAATAATAAAACCCAGATCTTCCTCTCCTTGAAGAAAGACCTTTATGTTCTCCATAATATTCGACTTTGCTGTGGATAATAGTCCTCTTCTCGCTATTATGTTTAGTTCCAAAGCCGTCCTGCTGAACAGCAGCTTTAAAAGTGGGAATGTGTTTAAAAATAAGAAAAATAATACCAGTGTGAGCATTGCTTTTATAGAATTGAGCAGCCTTGACAACAGCCTTATGAGTAAAAAAGTCTGCTTTCAGAATAATGAAAGAGTTGAGTCCTTTATCTGTTTTCCTTTCCTTATGAGTGTTTGTTCTGCAAAGAAAAATAAATGTCATTTGCTTTTACATTTAGATTTGTTATTTCTGACAAAGGAAACTAAAATTGTTCTTTGCATTGCTGCATTTTTTTTATAGCAGTAATAACTGCACTGTTTTGTTTGTTTTTGTGTGTGTGTGTGTAGGCACCCTGAAACAAACACACACTCACCGAGTCCTCCCTCCTGTCGCAGTTCAGAGAGCGATGAAGATGAAGAGGAGAACCTTCTGCTGACGGATGAAGAGATGAATAAACTGGGAGCTAAACTGGTGAAGGCTGAGCTCATGGGGAACAAGGTGAGGTCATTAAATCATAAAAGTGTTTAAATTTTGGTGATATGCAAAGCCCCGCCTCTTTAGATGTTTTAGCAGCTGCGCTATTGGTCAGTTTTATAGTTTTCAAATGACTTAACTGTGAAGTGTACACACACTTTTTTTTATTTTTTTTTGTAAACGCTAGTGTGACTGGCCCTAAAAGGCTTCTGTCCAGCTGCTGAAGTCCTCACTAAGAGAAAACAATGCTGTTTGGACAATGTTTTGTCAGATGCTTAGAGAATTTAACCCTTTCATTTACAAGTAAATTAAATAAATGTGTCATTCTGTTACTGCATTCCGACTGCTTAGGCCACTGTATGAACAGTGTCTCACACTGGTCTGGGATCACTAATGTAGACATTTTCATGTAATTACTGATTTTAAAGATTTATTTATATATATATATATATATATATATAAATTGCGTGTGTGTAAAGAACATTGAACTAACGGCAGATATTTATTCACTGTGACACTGAACATCCTCATAAAATCTGATCTCATTACAGATTGTATTTCATAATTAGTTTGTGTGTGTGTGTAGGCTCTGATGGACTCTCTGAGAGCTCAGCTGGACGCTGCACGGAAGGCTAGGGAGAATCAGTCGAAAAAGCCCACACCTAAACCACACACAAAGGTGAGAGGTGTGTGTGTGTGTGTGTTGCTAATATATATATATATATATATATATATATATATATATATATATATATATATTCAGATTTACTGTAGTTCAGTTATGATTTTTTTAATAGAACTAGTCAAAGCTTCATAAAATCTTACTTTACGACATGATTCACTTCAGTTTTGATGTTTTTCTGATTCTTTAGGAACTAATTCAGTGCATGAGGAAGTGTCAAATTTAAACATGATTTTATTCAATTCATTCTGGTTCCTAAAAAAGTGATTTGTGCAGTTTCCCCACGTGAATAAAATCAATCCTTTAGCAAGAAATCTAGATTTTTACTTTTGATTTTTATTTTCTTAACAAATGATTCAGTACATCATGAAATAACATACATAATCGTTACAAAGAGTCAATAGTGTCGCAGGACACTATTCACATTTCAGAAAATAAAGGGAAAATGACATATCTCAATACCCCAGTGAGTAATTGGTGAGGGGCCGGTCTTTTAAGGTGTGTCTGGAACATGGCCACCATCTTGAAAGCCGCCATGTTGGATCAAGGCCAAGTTTTTGGCCATGTCGCATAACGGAGCAGACCATAACTGTCTCATAAATCGACTTCCCCACTCAGATTTGCAGTTTCTCATGTTCAAAGTTCAAGACTTTTTATGTTCGTTACAGGCTCGACCAGACCCTAAATGCTCGGTGCCCTCTTTGGTCAGAATGGATGGGAACACTGTAGCACTGTCAGTTAGCGCTGAGCGTCTAGGGGCTTTGTCAAACCTGTAACAAACAACAAACGTTTAGAAATTTCTGGGTTAATAACTTTTGAACCACAAGAGATATTGCACATCTGATTGCAGCAGTTGATTTCTGAGACAATTCTGGTTGTGTTTGACATGCTACATGACCACCTTCCCATTGGAAAAACCTGCCCTAAAAATGACGTGTCTTAAAGGACAGGCTCTTTACCCATTACTCACTGGTGTGTTCAGATTTATGCAAAGTTTATTAAATGTTAATGTAGTTTATTAAAGTCTGTTCCAACGTCACAAACCGATGCAGATGAATCACCACCTTCCAATGCATTTTTACACCCTACTGATTGTGTGTGTGAGCTCGTTAGCTGGCATAATAGTCTCTGATTTATGATGCAGTGTAACCATGGAGATTTCTCAGCCTCTAGACAGTAGACAGGATGGCACCACACAAAGACACACACACACAAACATTTGCTTTTTCTGCTGAATGGATGAAGATTTATATGTAATGTAAATTCAGAAGAGAAAATGTGTGGTGGTTTACGAAGGTTATGACTCCTCAGTGACTCCCTCTTGAGGCTTTGTATACTCCATAAATATCTGACGACATTGATCTTACTCTAACCCTGATCAAGGTTTATAAACTCTATAAATCTACAGCATTTGTACTGTCCTCTCGACTTGAATTAACAGTGGCTGACTGTGTGGGCCTTGGTCCTGTTTGGACCTGTTGGACATGTGGCCACACCCCTCAGTCTGAAATTAAGTCAGAATATTTCAAGAATAAAGTCAATAAAGACTGTATCACTCCAGATGAATCATATGCTGAACCTCTCTAAATGATTCATAGGGTCTGTGAATCACAGGAAATTATTTAAATGAGCTGTGATTGCCCCTTCTCTCATGTTCTCAGGTGTCCTCTCAGGAGGAGGAGGAGAAGGAGCTGGTTCTGTTCAGAACGGATCATTCTGGAAGGGCATGGCCAGTAAGTGGCCCCTCTCACCTGGAGCCTAAAGGAGGGAGGCGGAAGAGGAAAGCGGTAAAACACACACAAACACACACACACACCAAAACCAACAGTGCACCAAATAAGTGTCAATTTTGCAGCTTTAGGCTGGTGCTTTAACAGCTGCATAAATGAACTAATGCTTGAACCTCTCTCATTCTTTCTCACTCACACTCTCTCTCACACACACACACACATACATACATACATACACACACACACACAAACGTTTTCCACTGTTGTTCCTTCTTCTGCCTTTATTATGTATATAAGGCTGTGGGTGAACCCACACACTCTTCTCTCTCTCTGGTTCTTTGTGTGTCAAGAGTCTCTTGTCTTTTCCCCAAGCAGGAGCTTTTTCATGTGATAAACTAAGTGTCATCTACAGTGTAATTGAAGCCACCAATTACTTTGTTAATTGAGATAACGTGTGTGTTGCTGTTATGTGTGTGTGTCTGTCTGTGAAGATTGAGACACACGTTTCTGGAGAGCGTGTGCGGTATTTTGAGGATGATGATGGAATGGATTTGAGGGAGATGGTGCGTCGGGAGAAAATGAGCACAGCGGACGACCAGAATGCTCTCTACTCTCGCATGGCCGCCAGGGTGAGTTTTTCTTTGCCAATCTGGTAACACAGGTTTTGTATCTGTAGTGATCTTTTTTCCTATTGAATGCATATTATTGATCTGGCAACTCGAGCATACTGCCATTTGAATATTTAGTTGTTTCAGTTGCCATATTACAACACACCTCACAAGACAGAGCATTACACCATATATGAGTCCCTCCTTCTCATACTTGGTGAGGTGTGTTATTACTGATCAGGGTTCAAATAGGCAGTGTGGTATGTTGATTTAGGATGCCAATCTGGCAACAGAGTTGATTATGTACAGGGCTACCTGGCGACAGGGTAGGTATTTCTCGCCTTATTCCTAGGTTTGTTTGTTGTTGTTGTTTTTTTCTTTTCTCTTCACTGTAGTCTCTTTAGCTTGTTTTTGTCTAATCCCAACCTGGCAACCCCATAATATTCATTGACACTTCAACCTGGTAAATTAGGATGAGGATTTGTTATGTATATCTGGCAACCTAAATATATCAAAATATATATGATATTAAACTCTTCTAATATGCTCGCGTCTCTCAATCTGGCAACCCAAACATACTTCAGTGGTTTTTAGCCTGCTACTTCAAAAACAAGAGTACGGATTACTGGCAAACCGGCTCTATATATCTGCAGTGGTGTAAATCTGTAAATCTGCATTAATTAATTTAGAATCTCTTCCTTTTTCTTAAGTGTTTCTTTCCTTTTCTCTGTTGCTTTTCAAGCCTTCCATCTCTCTTTTCCCTATTTATTTCTTCTACTCTCTCTCTCCTCTCTCTCTCTCTCTTTCTCTTTTTCTCTCTCTCGATGTATGGCTCTTTTTCTTTGAATGTAACAGATGGTGAACATGAGCCCTCACCATTTCTCACATCTATCTATCTATCTCTCGCACCCTCTCTCTCCCGCCCTGCAGTAGGATTGTGTGTGTGTGTTTGTGTGTGAGGTATGGCGACTGAAACAGTATTAATAAACTTACAAAGACGTCACAGTTTCCATGGAGATTGGAAATGAAAGTGACAAACGTTGCACATTTTAGCTTTGTCATCTCTCTTTCTCTTCCCCCCCTCACTGTCGGTCTGTCTCTCTCTTTCTTCTCTCTCTCTCCCCCCTCTGTTTTTCTCTTATAGTGTTTTTTTTTTCTCTTGCTTGGTTTCTTTCTTTCTCCCTGTGGGATACTGTTCAAATGATATTAAAAACGCTGCCTTGCATTTTGTGTGAGTGTGAGAAAGAGGAAATTAATATACACACATCCACATGCTGTCAGTCAGACGTGGCAGTGATAAAGTACAGCTCTTTCTGAGCTTGTTGCCACGGAGACGCATCTCATGTGTCCATCCACCTTTTTACAGTCTGTGTTCACACTGGTCTCAGTCAGATAATCCAAATTCTGATCCAGTAAGACCATGGAAGTGGGTGTGGCCATCCTGTGGTGGGAGTTATTCCTGTATCAGGGGTTCCAGATCTAAGCTGGGTGTCACTATGGCAGAAATGAGAAGTGTTCTGTGGTCAGTGGAAAATGTTCTAAATCAGAAAAACTTTGAAACGGCCATTTTACTGACACCTGGTGGTCTGGATGTGTCTGAAATATGACCTGTTAAACATGCCTGCCCTCATGGGTGACCCACTCTATGGAGAATGCACTGGTTCATTTAGGGATGACAAAGCAGTTTGATTCTTCATCACGTTTTTCTCTTTAAAACTACAGTCTCTCTCTCTCTGTGTGATAGATGATGGGGAAGCAGGATGGTGATAACTACACTCTGGACGATATGTTTGTGTCGAGTGCTGCTCAGCGAGAGCGAGCCGGTTTGGACGAAGAGAGACAGAGACAAAGGGCCATGCAGGAATCTCGAAAAATGTCAGGACAACTGGACAAATGTCCACACTGCTTCAACAGCTCCACACTGCCCAAACACCTCATCATAGCCATCGGGAGCAAGGTCTCTCTCTCTCTCTCTGTCTCTCGAACACTGTACTATTTGGTGTTAAACCACCCACAGGCTTCTGATATGTGCTCTGTGTGTGTAGGTTTATCTGAGTCTGCCCAACAGTCTCTCTCTGACTGAGGGTCACTGTCTAATCGCCCCATTGCAGCACCACTGCTCCTGCACAGGTCTTGATGAGGACGTATGGCATGAAATAGAGGTATATACCCCCCCATACACACACACACAAAAACAAAAACACACAAATGCACACTTCTGTGATGGTATACGGTTAGAGACTCTGGCTCTGTTCATGAACAGTGTTCTGTCCTTCGTCAATCATTAGTGACCACAGTCACTGGCCAGGGTGTTTCTGGTAAAGTGGCCAGTGTGTGAAGAAGAAGGGGGTGTTTCTGATAGTTGATCCTGTGGAGTGGAAGATAGACCTGATGTGTGTAAATAGTAGTAGAATATATCGTGTTTGACACATAATTATGACTTGATTGTGTGTGTGTAGATGTTTCGCAGGGCATTGGTGAAGATGTTTGAGTCTCAGGATCTAGACTGCGTTTTTCTGGAGAGCTACAGGAACCCAAAGAAACGCCTCCATCTGCTCTACGAGTGTATTCCACTACCTCGAGAACTCGGAGACTCCGCCCCTATTTACTTCAAGGTCTCTCTCTCTCTCTCTCTCTCTCTCTCTCTCTCTCTCTCTCTCTCTCTCTCTCTCTCTCTCTCTCTCTCTCTCTCTCTCTCTCTCTCTCTCTCTCTCTCTCTCTCTCTCTCTCTCTCTCTCTCTCTCTCTCACACACACACACACACAGAATTTACACCCTCTGGTCATTTCCAGCCAATCAACACTCTTTAATTTAGTTTTATCATCCAATCAGAAGCAGGGTACTTGTTGCAAGGAGGAATATGCCCCTAAAGATTTAAATTACTTTAAATGGAGTACTTGAACAGTGTGTTGTAGTTTTCTCCGTAGTTAAATCTGTCGCACTTTGATGCTTTAATGTTAAAATCACATTTTTTCTGATGATTCATGACTAATGTCTCAAAACACAGCGGGGTGTTTCTTAAATAACTGAAACCCCCTGGGACACATCCACAGCAATGATAAAGGTGTGTGTGTATGTCTGTCAGGTTTTACTCATGTTGTGGGGCCTGAATCATTACATTTTGATGTCAGGACATTTCTTAGGGTTAGGGCAAATGGTAGTGCTGATTTTGGTTAGAGTACACCACCACAAAATGATTTCAAGTCAGTGTTACATCGTGTGTGTGTGTGTGTGTGTGTGTGTGTGTGTGTGTGTGTGTGTGTGTGTGTGTGTGTGTGTGTGTGTGTGTGTGTGTGTGTGTGTGTGTGTGTGTGTGTGTGTGTGTGTGTGTGTGTGTGTGTGTGTGTGTGTGTTACAGAAAGCTCTGCTAGAGGCGGATGAGGAGTGGGCCATGAACAAGAAGGTGGTGGATCTGTCGTCCAAAAACATTCGAGAATCTGTGAGGGCCCTTCTCCATCTGTCTACTGCTCCATCTATCCCTTGATCCCTTCATCCATCTCACTGTCATCTCTCTCTCTTTTTGCAGATTCCTCGGGGTTTGCCGTATTTCTCTGTGGATTTCGGGTTACAGGGAGGATTCGCTCACGTCATCGAGAACGAGCACAAGTTTCCTCACTACTTTGGGAAGGTAAGCAACACACAGACACAGACCAAATTAATTTGTTGCTTTAATACATTTTTGTAATAGATCCTGGAATGGGTAACGATAGTGGTTTATGATTCTTTACTACATTATTTATGTTGTTTTATACCTAGCAATTCTGGCTGGGACATTGATCATTGTGTATAGTAATTTATGGTCGTTTGTTGTTTTATCTGTAGGAAGTCCTGGGAGGGATGCTGGACCTGGAGCCGCGCCGATGGAGGAAGCCCATCAGAGAAAACTTTGATGATCAGAGGAAGAAGGTTCTGCAGTTCTCGCAGTGGTGGAAACCCTTCGACTGCACCAAGACAGACAGCTGAACTCTCCACCACCCGACCAATAGGATACGCTCCTCCAGCACTGGGGGTGTGGCCTCAGTTATTTCCACACATTCTGTTGCATTTGGAGTAGTACCTGGGAAAGTTATGTACAGAGAATAAACAGATTTACTCGTGTATTATCATCAAGTTTACTGTTTTATTTTAGCAAAGGAAAATTTATTTTCTTCAATCATTTTGTGCTGTATTATTATTTTTAATGGCACGCCTCTCTCTCGAGATTAAAGTTCTTTTCTTCATGTCGTTCAGTCAGTCGTCTTAAAACAAACGGTATGTGAATATCTACATTCACTCATTGTCAGTAACCCTTATCCGGAGTCTATCTGGAATCACTGGGCGCAAGGCAGGAACACACCATGGAGGGGGTGCAAGTTCTTTGCAAGCCGACAGACACTTACACATTCACTCACACCTAAGGACACACTTGAGTCACAAATCCACCTACCAACGTGTGTTGTTGGAGCATGAGAGGAAACCAGAGCACCTGGAGGAAACCCACACAGACACAGGGAGAACACACCACACTCCTCACAGACAGTCACCCGGAGGAAACCCACGCAGACACAAGGAGAACACACCACACTCCTCACAGACAATCACTCGGAGGAAACCCACGCAGACACAGGGAGAACACACCACACTCCTCACAGACAGTCACCCGGAGGAAACCCACGCAGACACAAGGAGAACACACCACACTCCTCACAGACAATCACTCGGAGGAAACCCACGCAGACACGGGGAGAACACACCACACTCCTCACAGACAGTCACCCGGAGGAAACCCACGCAGACACAAGGAGAACACACCACACTCCTCACAGACAGTCACCCAGAGGAAACCCACGCAGACACAGGGAGAACATACTCCTCACAGACAGTCACCCGAAGTGGGACTCAAACCCACAACCTCCAGGTCCCTGGAGCTGTGACAGAGACACTACCTGCTGCACCACCGTGGTGCCCATATTTATATTTATATAAAAATATTTATAACGTATAATATATTTAGGATGAGTCAGAAGTTGACAGCGGAGGGTGGACTGAGTCGGTGTAACAGGAATTAACATGCACTCGCACACATTAGAGAGTATAGATTTATTGATCACATTCCAACACGCACACAGTGAGCAGTGTCAGTTTTATGAAGAGAAATTTGAAAGTTATTTATGGTCATCTTCCTTTAATCCAGAGACAGATGGAGCGCTATTGAAGATTACCACACAGCTTGAAAAAGCAAGGCTGTGTCCGCGCACTGACCCTCTTTCAAAGTAGTGTATTTCACAGGCCATTTTGTTGTCATCACCAGTCTGATCTTTGATCAATCTTTACAGTCTGGGTTTGCAGTTAATCATCATCAAAAAAATAATTCACTAATAACATCCACAACAATAAGAACAAAAGCTAACAGTGCACATGGTGCACTTGTCCAACACTGGGTCAAGTTCTTGTTCCATGTGTACTGATATAAACACTGATCGACCCTGTTTCATTTAGAGACACAACACTGCTTTAATTTTAAGAATTAGACAACAGACTTTTTCCAAAAATGTCCCATCCATATATAGAAATTGGGTTATAAATAAATGTGTTGAACACTGCTATCTTTGTGATGTTACAAAAAACTTTCATAACATTGCTCTGAGGATGTCATTGCATTCAGCAATAACAGCTTCAGCAAAGCCAGGTCCTGAAAGTGCAAGAAATATCTACCTATTACCTCTCTCTCTCTCTCTCTATGTGTGTGTGTGTGTGTGTGTGTGAATGTTTCTATGGTAATATGTGTGTACAGTGATGCAGAGCAAAAGTGGGTCAGTGTCAGGAGCAGGGGATGAGAGGAGGGGAGGTGACAGAGAAAAATAACCTAAAGGCAAAAACACACACACAGCCTCCAAACCCATACTTTCTAACATGACCGGACTATCATTTCTCCCTCTCTCCCCCTCTCTGTTTTTCGCTCTCTCTACCCTTCTCGCTGAAGTTCTGAAGAGTGTTTCGGGCCACGCGGCTTTTAGAATGAGGCACAGCCAATCAGAACAGAAAGACACTGGTTCTGATTTATATATCAACATTTAAAACGGAGCCCCCCCCAACACCTCCTTATCCCTTCTCTCTCTCTCTCTCTCTCTCTCTGTTTGTCTCTGTAAGCCCTACTGAACCCCAAACCCCTCCCTACTGAACCCCACCCCCAAACCCCTACCCTACTGAACCCCAAACCCCTACGCTACTGAACCCCACCCCCCAAACCCGCACCCTACTGAACCCCACCCCCCCAACCCCTACCCTACTGAACCCCACCCCCCCAACCCCTACCCTACTGAACCCCATACCCCTACCCTACTGAACCCCAAACTTCTACCCTATTGAACCCCACCACCCAAACCTCTACCCTACTGAAACCCCCCCAAAACCCCTACCCTACTGAACCCCACCCCCAAAACCACTACCCAATTTAACCCCTACCCAACTGAACCCTGAACCCCAAACCCCTACATTACTGAACCCCACACCCCAAACCCCTACCCTACTGAACCCCACCCCCCAAAATCCTACCCTACTCAACCCCACCCCCAAACCCCTACCCTACTGAACCCCAAACCCCTACTCTACTGAACCTCACCCCCCAATCCCCTACCCTACTGAACCCTACCCCCACAAACCCCTACCCTACTGAACCCCACCCCCCAAAATCCTACCCTACTCAACCCCACCCCCAAACCCCTACCCTACTGAACCCCAAACCCCTACTCTACTGAACCTCACCCCCCAATCCCCTACCCTACTGAACCCTACCCCCACAAACCCCTACCCTACTAAAACCCACCCCCACAAACCCCTACCATACTCAACCCCACTCCAAACCCCTACCCTATTGAACACCACCCTCACAAACTCCTATCCTACTGAACCCCAAACCCCTACCCTACTGAACCCCATCTCCCAAACCCCTACTCTACTGAACCCCACCCCCAAACCCCTACTCTACTGAACCCCACCCCCCAAACCCCTACCCTACTCAATCTCAGATAATCTCTCTGAGTGCTTCTGATGATTTGGTGAATGTCGATGTAGAGCAGTTCTTTCTCTCTCTCTCTCTCTCTCTCTCTGTTCTCCCTCTCGCTCTCTCTCTCTGTTATCTCCCTCTTTCTCTGTTCTCTCTCCTGCTCTCTCTCTCTCTCTCTCTCTCTCTCTCTCTGTTCTCTCTCTCCCGTGCGCGCTCTCTCTCTATCTTTGGGAGGGGTCTATATGTCTGCGCTGGTGAAACGGATCTGGTGCGTGTTGGATGAAGAGCCCGTGATGCAGGAGCGACGTTAAGGACAGAGCTCAGACGTCGAGATCAAAGCCAGAGGGCCAGGCGCGCGCCATCTGGAGCCGCCGCCGCGTGCGTGGGATGAGCCGAGCTCGTGAGATGAGCTGATCCGAGCCGAGCGCTTGAGCGAGCCGCAGCGTGATGTCCACGCGAAAGGTGTCCTCCGAGTCGTTCAGCTCCGCGAGCTCGGAATGCGTGGAGAGCCCTGAGCGCGAGAGCGTGAGCTCCGAGTGCCCGCTCGCGCTATGGAACGGGCGCAGCTCGGCGCGCGCGGCGCCCAGGCGCAGGAGGCGCGTGAACATCGACTCGCTCGGAGAGAGCCTCAGGAGACTCACCTCACCAACGGTACACACACACACCTATATACACACACCTATATACACCTTACACACACATCTATATACACAATACACACATATACACACACCTATATACACCATACACACATATACACACACATCTATATACACCATACACACACATCTATATACACAATACACACATATACACACACCTATATACACCATACACACACATCTATATACACAATACACACATATACACACACCTATATACACCATGCACACATATACACACACATCTATATACACCATACACACACATCTATATACACAATACACACATATACACACACCTATATACACCATACACACACATCTATATACACAATACACACATATACACACACCTATATACACCATGCACACATATACACACACATCTATATACACCATACACACACCTATATACACCATACACACATATACACACACATCTATATACACAATACACACATATACACATACCTATATACACCATACACACACCTATATACACCATACACACATATACACACTCCTATATAGACACATAGGTGTGTGTAAATGTGTGTATGGTGTATATAGGAGTGTGTATATGTGTGTATGGTGTATATAGGTGTGTGTATGGTGTATATAGGTATGTGTATATGTGTGTATTGTGTATATAGATGTGTGTGTATATGTGTGTATGGTGTATACAGGTATGTGTGCATATGTGCATCTGGTGTATATAGGTGTGTGTACGGTGTATATAGGTGTGTGTATATGTGTGTTTGGTGTATACAGGTGTGTGTGTGTGTGTGTGTGTAATGAGCACATACTGTATGTGAGGACACACCATCCTGTCTCCCTCTCTTTTTCTCTCTGTGTCTCTGACCTCTACCATCACTGGATGCTCTCTAACCAACCGTGAAGCACACACACACACACCCACACCCACACACACACACACACACACACACATTTTTATGTAATTTTTATGAGTCAGCGCCTCTCTCTCGTTCTTTTTTTGTCTGTGTACGTGTGCATTCTTATCTCTGATTATCTCTGAAAACACTGTGTGTGTGTGTGTGTGTGTATGTGTGTGTGTGTGTGAATGTTTCTGCATTAAATCAGACTGTGACCTTTTCATGCACTCAGTGTTTTTACATGTCCTGGTCCTGGTCTTTGAGAAAGACAGTGTGTGTGTTTGTGTGCGTGCGTGTGTGCGCGTGTGTGTGTGTGTTTCAGCCCTGATTCATGCATTAAACCCTCCAATAGAAGGAAAACTGTCTTCACTAATAAACCGAGTTAATGTTAAAATGTTGCATTTTGGGCCGTGACTTTGGGTCAGTTCACAAAATAACCACTAATCAAACTGAGCCTGAAAATCACTGCAGCAAAAAAGAAACAAAAATAGAGATATTAATTATTATGTGATGTTACAGCTTTTTACCAAACAAAATTTTATAAATATGACTTTCAAAGTTCCCTTTGACATTTTCTTTAATGGCTGCATCCCGCATCAGGTCACACGCTGTCATTGTTTTACATTATTGACAATCTGACAGAAGTACATCTGAGCATTTATTATTATTATAATTATTACATACTAAATTACTGCACTCTAAAATGAAATTCAATGTCATGCCTGTGGTGAGAGTTTGTGGGTGAATTTGAGTTGAAAGACACAATCACAACAGTTTAAACAATATATTATTACACTGTTAACACACACACACACACACACACACATTCTGCTGGGTGTAGACAGTGCTGATTTGATGTGGTGTGTTTTGCAGAGATATTAGTATTGATTGCTTGTTAGTGTATCTGTTATAGTGTATTTCACATACAAACACACACACACACACACACACACACACACACACACACACACACACACACACACACACACATACAGTAATTGAATGTCACTGGTCTGTAAATGCAGTTTTAAATGCAATCAATATTTGTCTGTTACTGTCTTCCCAAAGCTGTCTTTATATTTCTGTGTGCATACGTGTGCTTGTGTGTGTGTGTGTGTGTGTGTGAGAGAGAGAGAGAGAGAGAGAGAGAGAGAGAGAGAGAGAGAAAGAGAGAGAGAGATAGAGATTCAATCAATTTCTAACCACAGTCAAGGCTATTCTCAGAGGAACTGTTCCAGACTCTTGGTGCTGGGCATGCTGCAAGCACATGTGTGTAACACATTTTGTTTCATGCTTGTCTGAGGATATTGTACACACTGTAGGTGTGTGTGTGTGTGTGTGTGTGTGTTTATGTGTGTGTGTATGTGTGTGTGTGGTGATGGTGTTTGTGATGGAGGAATAAAAAAGCAAAGCTAAGTGTGAGCTGTAGTGAAATGAGGACTGTGATTGGTTCATTGTCACTGAGCCAGTGTCAGAGGGCCTGGATGAGGAGTAATATTCCCATTTAGAAGTTTATTTTGCAGAAGCACACACACACACACACACACAGAGAGAGAGAGAGCTATCAACAGAACAGTAATTCTGTCTCAACACATGTTATAATATAAGTGTGACCTGACTGCAGTTCTTCTTGATTTTTGTTGTGTTTTCAGACCCAGACGATTCAGCAGGCCCTGCAGAGAACCGTGGAGTTCTACAAACACAGAAATATCAGGTACACACACACACACACACACGCACACAGAAGTGATCTATATAGAGAACGCCTCCTCCACTGAGTCACATTATGAACCATCAGTTACTCTGACACCTAGTGGCCTGGATGTGTCTGAGATTCTGTACAAAACCTATTCAAACATGGCCCCACTCTATGGAGAATAAACCGGTTTGTTCAAAGACAACAAAGCAATTCTTCAAATCTAATGAGCTGGAAAACATCTGAAAAGTACAATACACAAGTAAATATTGTTTGCTCATTGTTGGTGGTAAACTTAGCTCCTTAGAAGCATCACAATGTGACAGAATGTTTGAGTACTCCCTCTCTCCATTCTCCACCATAATGTCCTGTCCAATGAAAAACAGGTATCTCCTGTAACTTTACATAGTAACTTTACAAGAGAAAAAGAGAAAAACAATCAATGAAAAAAAGATTTTATTTCGAGTAATTTTGTAGCATTCATCTTAACTTTCTTTTTCTGTGTGTGTGTGTGTGTGTGTGTGTGCTCTACAGCACTGAGGATGGTGCTGAGAAAAGGTTTGTGCTTGAGAAGTGTCCATTTGTAAACTCACAATCTGACGGCCAAACTGACATCTCAGGAATACTGCAGTACACCGCAGCAATAGTGGGTACGTACACACACAAACACACACACAGCACTCACATTTACACACTTGAAAGCATGGTTTCAGGGGACATTACATATTCATGGAGACTTACCATAACTTTAATCATAACACTACCGCTAGCCCACCCTTACCCTAATACATAAATGTAACAATTTAATAACATCTTAAAATATCATATCAAGCTACATACTGCCAGTGTGAACAGATTTTGATCCCCACAACACACACACACACACACACACACACAGACCTTTTATTAGAGTCCTCACATATTCCGAAAGCATTTTTAATATTTAGCAACATTTTGTTATATTTATTATGATTCTGAAGCATTCTCATGTGATGGGGTGTTTATTTAGCATCCTGAGCTAAAGTGTTAGCATTTTATCAGCGTGTTTTAGCAGCAGCATGGTGGTGCAGCAGGTAGTTTCTTTCTTTGTCAGAACTCCATGGACCTGAAAGTTATCGGTTCGAGTCCTGCTCCAGGTGACTGTCTGTTAGGAGTGTGGTGTGTTCTCCCTGTGTCTGCGTGTGTTTCCTCCTGGTGACTGTCTGTGAGGAGTGTGGTGTGTTCTCCCTGTGTCTGCGTGTGTTTCCTCCTGGTGACTGTCTGTGAGGAGTGTGGTGTGTTCTCCCTGTGTCTGCGTGGGTTTCCTCCTGGTGACTGTCTGTGAGGAGTGTGGTGTGTTCTCCCTGTGTCTGCGTGGGTTTCCTCCTGGTGACTGTCTGTGAGGAGTGTGGTGTGTTCTCCCTGTGTCTGCGTGTGTTTCCTCCTGGTGACTGTCTGTGAGGAGTGTGGTGTGTTCTCCCTGTGTCTGCGTGTGTTTCCTCCTGGTGACTGTCTGTGAGGAGTGTGGTGTGTTCTCCCTGTGTCTGCGTGGGTTTCCTCCTGGTGACTGTCTGTGAGGAGTGTGGTGTGTTCTCCCTGTGTCTGCGTGGGTTTCCTCCTGGTGACTGTCTGTGAGGAGTGTGGTGTGTTCTCCCTGTGTCTGCTCCAAAAACACATGTTGGTAGGTGAATTGGAGACTCAAAAGTGTCCGTAGGTGAGAATGTGTGAGTGAATGTGTGAGTGTGTGTCTCCCTGTGAAGGACTGGCACCCCCTCCAGGTTGTGTTCCCTCCTTGCGCCCAGTGATTCCGGGTGGGCTCCTGACACACTGCGACCCTGAATTGGAGCGGTTTCAGACAATGAAGGAGTGTTTTAGCATTCTTAGCTAAACTGTTTGCATTTTATAGATGAATGTATTGTTAGGATTCTGGAAGTTTCTAGAATGTGTTAGGAAACTTCTCACATTCTGTAGTGTTTTATTTGTTTTTTGCACCCTTCTGGAAAAGCAGACTTCCCCAGCTTTCTGGAACATTCCCTGCCAACACACCCATTTCGGACCTATATGCAGGACCTTTGGGTTCCAGCAAGATTTGCCGAAAGGTTAAGTGTTGGCCCACATATGGATGCCCTCCTGGGTTGGTGTAGGGACCGGTGTGGGTTACACATAGGGTATATGAGCAGCCCACCTGACAACACAACATGTCTCTAAAAAACTACAAATCACAATGGGCCCATGTTGAGCTTTACTGAGGTGCCCACATTTCTGCAAGTATTATCTAACAGGGATGTGTTAGCATTCTGGAGGTTTTTCTTAAAATTCTTCATCATTCGGGCTGCTTTTGCTCATGCTGTGCACTCTTTTATGGCATGCATTTGCATTGTCTGACTTTCTGAAGTTATTTTCATTCTAGCCTGTTCCCTCAGGTTTGTGTAGCACTGTGTCTGGTTTTGTGAGCGTTCAACTGCATTGTGTTTGAATTTCTGTGTGGAACAGCATTCACTGATCCTCCTTTCTCTCTGTTGCTAAGAGACCAGCACGGTTCACTAATGATGACAAGGAGAACCAAGCAGATGTTTGAAGCTCAAATCAAGTTGTAGATTAAACCATGGAGTAAAGGAATGTATTAATCCATTGTATGTGTGTGTGTGTGTGTGTGTGTGTTTAGATGCTTCTCTCTGTGCTGCACTTTCTTTGAAGCGAATGTTAACGCAACAAAATTCAGATGCTAATCTCCATAAACAGCCAATTGTTTTGATATTTTTTTAGGGATATCTCAAATAGCAAAATATTTTACTGCAGTTTGGCTCCGGCCATTCAGTCTAGCATTTAGCCCCACCCACTGATCTAGATTTAGAGTATGTCCTTCAAGTGTAAAGCAGATGGAGCAGCCGTAGCGGTTAGTATACTCCTCCAAGTGTGTTGAGCTGATGTAACAGTTAGTGTTCTCCTCGATGTATATTGAGCTCCAAGTACATTGCTTTAGCTGTGCTTTGAAAAGAAGCCTATTCAATTATTGTAAATAAATAAATACATTTCAATACTTAAATAATGTTTAAAATGTATGTATTAATAAATTGTTTCATCAACCAGCAGTAAATACTTTTCACTGTCGTTGGCTCAGTCCTAACCCCGTCTGATAATGCAGTTTATAAACTTGTTTGGAAAAATGTTCTTTTTAAATATTTATTGCCAAACGAGGGGCCAGGGTTCTGAGGTTAAACTCAGTTTAATGGAGACCATCACTAATCCCCCATGTTCTAGTTCTAGATTCTAATTTAATGGTTTATTGAAAGTCTTCTGTTGCCACCACTGTGAAATAGAATTGGCTCACATCTGTGTGTGTGTGTGTGTGTGGATGTGTACGTGTGGTCAGTGGCATGTCAGCCATCAAAAAACAGCTTCACATCTGTTCATTATAAACAAACACTGTGACATTGTCCACTCGTTCCCACAGCTGTGTGTCCTTAACATTTGGGTGTATTTATAAGTAGCTGTTTATGTTAGTACTGAGTTCTCATCTCAGCTTCTGAATGTTTCTGACCTGGCCCCTTCGTCTGAGTCTGTCCAATCACAGCGCTGGACCTGTGTTTATGTGAGAGCGTAAAAGGTGAGGTTAAACGCAGCAAAACAGACACAAAGAGCTCAGAGAAATAAGAGCACTGAGTAAAAATGGAGAAAACGAGAACGGAGAAGAAAGAGAACAGAGCAAAAACAGCTAAAAACCAGAGCTTCTGCTCCTTGCTCCTCACTGCTGTGCGCTCGGGGTCGGGGTGAACAGCGAGCGGCTCATTATCATTTAAAGGAACAGGTGCTGAAAGCATGCGTTCTGAACAGGGCTATTTACACAGGGGGAGAACACTGCTGTGAGGCTTGATGATCTATGAGGCATTATGACTATAGCAGGTTGCAGACGTTCCCCTAAGATCCCTTGTGGAAAATGTGTGTAATATGTCACCTTTAAGTAATTATCAGCTCTTTCTGACATTGTACTGACCGAAGGATGTCAGCTGGTAATGACAGAGAGAGGGATCATAAAAATGGACAAGGGGGTGATCACATTGTCCTGACATTGTCCTCAAATTGTACTAATGTCACTTAGGCCTTGTCTTTCCCTAACGCCATACTCTACCCTTATCCTGTGCAGGTGTGAGGTTCCAGATTCTACGGGAGCGTTTTGGGGAGGAGTTTTTCGGGCTCTGCCTGGAGGAGAATGAGAGGGTACTGCGTGCTCTGGGAGGGAGCCTACAGGACTTCTTTAACGGATTCGATGCTCTGCTGGAACATGCCCGAACCTCGTACGGCCGCAGGGCGTCCTCGGAGTCGCCCTCTTTCCTCTGTGAAGAGAGAGAGCAAGAGGATGGAGAGAAGGAGAAAGGAAAGGAGGAACAGGAGAGCAAGGAGGGCAAGACTCTCCTCCTGCACTGCTTCAACCCTGACCCCACAGTGGGCGTGGCCATGCCGGGCCTCATCAGGGCTGCCTCCCGCCGGATCTACCAATCTGAGGTCAGCGTGGAAGAGACAGACCCCACGTGGCTCAGAGCGGCCAACGAAGACGGAGAACTTTCCTCCAACTCCACCCCTTCTTCATCCCCATCTCCGCCCACATCCACACCCCCGGCTTGTCTGTCCTTCATCATCAAAGAGGTCAGGACCTCTTCATCCTTGTCGCTCTCACCTTCATCGTCCTCGCGTCCTCTCTCCCGTTCCCCAGCGGACCTGAGGATCAGCCTCAGCACCTTCTGCCGGGCGTGTCCCTTCCACCTGGTCGTCGGCCCTGCCATGGAGGTGCTGCAAGTGGGGGAGGGGCTTAGGCAGGTTGGGGAGGGGCTTAGGAAGCCACACCGGACACTCAGCTTCAGCGACAGCTTTCAGATCGTCTCCCCCAGGATCCCTTGCTCCTTCCAGAATATTCTCCAGCGTCTGGCCACACCCTTCACCATCCGCACCAGACCAGACTCGTCCATGTTGGACGGCAAGGAGAAGGTAGGCTCACCTGTTTGGCTTTCCTACTTGCTTACCCTCCTTCAGATACCCTCCTACCCTCCTCTGCAATGCTGAGCCCTGAGTAGCAATGATAGAGGCTGTATTCTTATATTACTGCTCAGTGTGAAGCATCATAATGATTTTGAAGTTTGACTTTTAAGGTTAAAATGTTACCTAGTGTTACTTTAAAGCAGAAAGCCACTATGTTTGTGTTTATTCTGTGAAGTGTTCAGTCTAGAGAAACGGATTTGCTGACAGTGGAGGTGAATGGAGCCAGGCATCCTCCTCTAAAAGCTCCTCACAGAACGTGAGGACAGTAAACGGTGGTGGACACACGGCAGATTTCTGACCATAAAATTGAGTCGGTTTGGGGTTTTAAATCCATACCTGGTGGAGAGGGATGTGCAGGGTTTTGGAAAGCAAAAAAAGTCTGTTTACATGAAACATTGAATTCTGGAGGAGAAACTGGATGGAGGAATTCTTTCAGTTTGGTGGCCCTCCCCAAAAAGGTTTGTGTTAAGGTTCAGGATTAGCCTTCAAGTTCTAGATCGTCTGACAGATAATCTCTCTCTCTCTCTCTGTGTATGTGTGTGTGTGTGTGTGTGTGTGTTCTCCATTCCACTGTTTCAAGAGTGGACAATTGCAGCAGAAAGCAAACAAATCCATGGGATTAGTTTGTTAATCTGAACAGATTATTATGAAATGCTTGGAGAAAGACAAAGCTTATGTTCTGATATGTTTCCTTTGTGGGGGTGAGGCTTCAAACCACACACACGCACGGTGGGGTAATCTGCTAGAGTGTAGAACAGCTGGACTACTGCAGATATTGCCGTGACCCTGGTGAGCTGATGGTGGTCTCTTGTGATTGCACGCTCAGGTTTCCCAGAGTGGGATGCACTCCCTTGCTTAAGGGCAAGGTCTCCCTGTTCCTCCAGGCTGGGGCAGGATTCCCCAGTGATTCTCACTTTTTGAGATTTCGAGGTTCAGGAGTGCCTTGGAGAACTGGGGGCTGGACCCGTGGCAGTGTAAGATGAACTGTGGTGACACTGTGTTCAGTTTCTTATAAATTCTGATTGTCTAGAGCAGGTCTAGATCAATTACTGTTTTCCAACCCAGCTTGAGTATTCCGGTAGTATGTCTAGAACTAGCCCACATTTACCAGCCTGGATTTCTTTCTCTACTTACCATTATTAGATCACTATTAGTTTATCTAGAGCCAGCCTGTATTTACCATTATTTTATCTAGAACATGGTCTGAATTCCTTGTTAAATTATCAGTCTGCATTTACCAATGTTTTATCTAGAACTTTTATCTGTTTGGATACTGCTTAATTTATCTAGAGCCAGTCCTGTTTTTATTCAGTTTGTCTAGAACATGCTCTGGGTGGTCCTACAGAGTCACTGTATCTAGAACACCCTCTGAATTTACCACAGTTCCATCTTGAGTTATTCTGGACAGAGCTCTCTAGAACCCTCCCGAGTGTGTTATGGTTTTAGAGGGTGGAAGGTGGTTCTGGATAGGTTCCGATAGTGATACTGCAGCGGCTGATTACTCAGATCTCTCCGGAGATGGGGCTTTGTTGCCATGGAGACGTGCCTGGTCTCGCTGCAATTAAACCTGCTGTACAGAAGACATTTTTGGGGTTCGAGCAAAGATCTGTCTCTCTCTCTCTCTCTCCCCCTCTGTGTGGTTTAAAGTATTTTTTTCTAGAGCCTGAGTTTATCTAGAGCCAGACTACATTAATTCTACCTTTATCTTGTACATAATGTAAACTTCACATTGGTTTATAGCATCTCTCTCTCTTTATTCATTATCACACTCTTCCTCTCTCTCTCTCTTTTTCTCCCCTTACTCTGGCCTCTCTCTCTCTCTCTCTCTCAGTAACCGTGGTGATTATGACTCAGGTGGTTTGACGTGTTTTTTCAGGTAAAGTCTGAGTTGTCGGAAAAAACGAGAGCAGAAAGAAATCATCACTTGTTTTTCTGCACGCTGCAGCTAATGCGTATGTGTGTGTGAGTGTGTGTGCGTGTGAGAGAGAGAAATGTACGACGCAGTGGAAAATATAAGAGGTGTCACACACACACACTGCGTATAATTGGCTCAGTCCTCAGTGATGTCCATAGCTTTGGTGGGGCATTATACTGTCCATGGCCAAAGGTTTGTGGACACCCTCGTCTTAGTCAGAAGAGTGCAGTAGCAGTCTCTACTCTTCTGAGAAAGCCATCCTCTTTAGTATTAGAACATTGCTGTGATGATTTGATGGCATTCAGCCTCAGTATACCCAGGTGCTGATGTTGATGATTAGTTCTGGATCACAAACACTGCTCTGGAGCTCCATCACTCCAAAGAACACAGTTCCACTGTTCCACAGCCCAGTGCCCTTCTAGATTCATGTGCAGCTGCTTTAGAGGATCACATTTCATTTCATGTTGTTATACACTGATTATAAACAGGGTTTTTCCCCCTTAATGGGTTCAGCAGCTGGACTCTCTCTGAATTTGTGTGTGTGTGTAAATGTCAGGTGGAGCTGTTTGTTCTTTTGTTGTCTGTGATGGAAAAAGCTGCTGTGATCCACCTGCCTCTCATCACACCTCCACCTCCCTCGTCTCCTCTCTGGTGTGTGGTGAGGGTCTTCCAGGAGGATGCTGCAGGTGAACTGCTGGAGGCAGAGACTATGTAAAGCACACATATGGTGTGTGGGGGGGGGGTTGGGGGGTTGGGGGGGGTCTAGAAAAAATCTTTTGAAATGTATCTTTCACTTATTTATTCAGAGTCATCTTAAAGGGACACCAAGTAATATTTTACCTTAAAATAATCGCTTCAAAATCATGGTGATGCGCCACTGAGCTGTAATAGGGAGAATACAGTCTTTACTCCAGCCTCAGCACTGCAGAAACTGAACTATGTAACATTTGGAGGGCAATTTTGCCCTTTGCCTCCACTTATCCCTACTTTTCTGAAGGCGAATGAGGCTGTAAGTAAATGTAAGCAGTAGCTCTGGTTTTTAGCCGTTTTTACTCGCTTCTCTTTCTTCTCCGTTCTCGTTTATGAAAGATGTATTGAATATGTATATATTTATATAATAACAACGTTTAAATATTTTTGTATATTTAAATAATTATAATAAACTGCTACCTCAGTGTGAGGATCATGAATGTAAAGTATGGTTGTTAGCACGGCATGACGTGGATGAAGCATAGATGGCCCTCCGTCTGCAGACGCAGATACAACATCCACAGACTCAACCGACTGCGGATGGGAAACTCTCGCTGTTCGAGCATTGCGTCTCAATGTCCCTTCGTCTGACATGTGGTCTGTTGTCTGGCTGCGATGGCTGCTTCTGCGCTGAACATGTACAGACTGTTTGTACTCGTCATTGTTCTCCAAACAGTGCAGTACAACTACTCCCAGCATTAGTTCATATGCAAACGCACCACAGTGTGTTGAGATTGTGGTGCTGCATCATGCTGTTGTTACCCCTGATAAAGTAAATGTAGTAAAGGAATCCAACCCCACCTTCTCTCTCAAGATATACACTCTGCAGGTGTGTGTGTGTGTGTGTGTGTGTGTGTGTGTCTTCAGGCTCGTAGTCTGTTGGATTATTCATGTGCATGTTCTTCAGTTACATAATACATCTGCACTATGAGGAGAGGAGTGAATACACACACACACACACACACACACACAAGATGAATTCCAAGAGTCCACCAGAGGTGCATAAAGCTGTATTTATTCCCACTGATGTACATATCAGA
Organism: Hoplias malabaricus; assembly: GCF_029633855.1. Taxonomy (NCBI): domain Eukaryota; kingdom Metazoa; phylum Chordata; class Actinopteri; order Characiformes; family Erythrinidae; genus Hoplias; species Hoplias malabaricus. The sequence goes on from NC_089800.1 coordinate 52,296,252, forward strand.
GAGGGGAGTGGATGTGGTTTAGGCGACGGTCTGTGTTCAGAGCTGGGGTCTGAGGGTGGTCTGACAGGAGCTGGATGTATGTCCAGAGACAGGGCCTGGTGCAGTAGCTGAGATTGTACTGAGCGCCTGGCCCTTTAAATCTCAGCAGAAAACTCTCACCTCACCACATCATAGCAACACTCAGCTAATAAAAGAGCTCTCCCTCACTTCTCTTTCTCTCTCTCTCACTTCTCTGTCTGTCTCTCTCACTTCTCTTTCTGTCTCTCTCTCATTTCTCTCTCTTACACTTCTTTCTCTCACTCTGTCTCTCTTCTCTTTCTCTCTCACTCACTTCTCACTCTGTCTCTCTCACATCTCTTTCTGTCTCTCTCTCACACTTCTTTCTGTCTCTCTCACTTCTTTGTGTCTCTCTCTTCTCTTTCTCACTATCTCATCTTTTTGTTTCCCTCTTCTTTCTGTTTCTTTCTCTTTTTCTGTCTTTTCTCTGTATTTCACTCTTTCCTTTCAGTCTCTCTTCTTTTTCTGTCTCTTTCCCTCTCCATCTTCTCTTCTTCCCTGTTCTTTCTCTCACTGTCTCACTCTCTTTTCCTCCCCATTTCTCTCATTCTGTTCTTTTCTGTTTATTCTTCTCTCTCAATCCCTTTGATCTCTCTTCCTGTTTCCCTCTCTGTTCTCTCCATTCTATCTCTCATGCCCCCCACTCTGTTCTCTCGCTCTCTCTCTGTGTTATATAAAGTAGAGAAGGTGAATGTGTCCTGAAGCAGACGGTGGAACGGTGTTCTTGTGGCCGAGTGTGTGTTCTGTCTGGTATTCCTGTGCGTGTTTACACTGTGGAGTGAGGAGTGTGTTATTCACTTGTTGGTCACGGACACCTGCCGCACCTGGCGAGGTGTGTGTGTGTGTGTGGTAGAGGGGTTGTTGTAGGGCACACACCTGCGGATGTAGAGCTCAGTAAATGAGACGTATTACACTCTCCTAAGAACAGTTTGTGAACACAGAGTACAAGGACGTTAGACTCATGTGCAGCTGTTCCAGAGCATCCTGTGTCTGAGAATCTAACCCTGACTCTGTGTGTGTGTGTGTTCCAGGTGATGGAGCTGAAGGGACAGATGATCCACCTCCCTGAGTCCAACTCCATCATGTTCCTCGGCTCGCCACGCGTTGATAGGCTGGAGGAGCTGATGGGGCGGGGCTTGCACCTTTCCGACATCCCCATTCATGATGCAACCCGTGATGTCATTCTGGTGGGTGTGTCCAAAAACTCCACCTCACTGTGGGGTAGGAGTGGGGGCAGTGACACAGACAGGACAGAGGGACCACAGATCCAGTCCACTCCCCCCAGCAGAGCTCAGAGTCTCCAGAGGGACTCCTCCAGTGAGGGGGTAACTGCAGCCTGGAGAGACAGGGAGGCCTTGCCCTTAAGCGAGGGAGCTCCTCATACTCCGTGGGACCCGAATACATAATCTCAGGAGACCACCATCAACATGCCAGAGGTGCAAGGCGCACCCTCGGTTAAGGTCAAGGCCTCCCTGTCTCTCCAGGCTGCAGTTTCCCTTCGTGAGTCTCAGAGCTCTGGGACTCTTAAGCATGGTTTAGTGAGATTTAAGCTGGGTTTAGTGAGGTTAGTCCCAGATTAATGTAATTTAGTCCTTGTTTAATGTGATTTAGTCTTGGTTTAGTGTGATTAGGCTAGGTTCATTTTTGAGAAAGCCTTAATTGAAGGTGATTTAGTCTTGGTTTAGTGTAATTAAGCTTGTTTAATCTGATTTAGCCCTGGTTTAGTTCAATTAGCCTAGGTTTATTGTGAGCTAATCTTATGATTATTGTGATTAGGCTTGGTCTAGTGTAATTTAAACTTGGTTTAGCTGGAATTAGCCTGGTATTATCTTTTTGTATGTGATTATCCTTGGTTTAGTGTGATCTAAGCTTTGATTGATAAGGCTCAGCTTCCTGTGATTTAGCCCTGGTTCAGAGGGACTCAGGCCTGGATTAGTGTCCTGCCGCAGAGGGCCCACTGCTGACCCAGTTTAGCAAGTGTGGTAATGAGGACAGGAGGTGTTCAGATGCTCTGAAGGGAGGGAGTAAATATGGAATGGTGTTGAGTGTAAGAATATAATTTTTTATAGAGTCCAGTGGCCTGTTTATTACACATTTATATCAGTAACCACACAGTTATAACAATCACAAATCATCTTGAAGGTACAGGTTGGAGTTTCGTCACTTCAGAGAAACTACAGCCCAGTTCTGTGGGGCTTTATCTGTCTGTGTGTGTGTGTGTGTGTGTGTGTGTGTGTGAGTATAGGTGGGAGAGCAGGCCAAGGCTCAGGATGGTCTGAAGAAGCGTATGGATAAGCTGAAGGCGACCCTGGAGCGTACTCACTGTGCTCTGGAGGAGGAGAAGCGCCGCACCGTGGAGCTGCTCTACTCCATCTTCCCAGGGGACGTGGCTCAGAGGCTGTGGCAGGGTCTGCTGGTCCAGGCCAAGAAGTTCCACCACGTCACCATGCTGTTCTCCGACATCGTGGGCTTCACCGCCGTCTGTGCCCAGGCCACGCCCCTCCAGGTCATCAGCATGCTCAACGAGCTGTACACACGCTTCGACTATCAGTGTGGGGTACTGGACGTCTACAAGGTACGCACACGCACGCACACAGACATACACACACAAACAGCCTTCCAGTTTCCAGTCAATTTAAGTTGTCTACTACCTCCCCATCTCTTTCCAACACTCTTTCTCTCTCTCTGCAGATTGAGACTATAGGGGATGCGTATTGTGTAGCTGCAGGTCTCCATAAGAAGTGTGAGAGTCACGCTCGCCCAATCGCTCTGATGGCTCTGAAGATGATGGAGCTGTCTGAAGAAGTTCTCACTCCAGATGCCAAGCCCATACAGGTCAGTACAGGTCTCTAGAGGCTCCGCCCACTGACTCAGTCCCTCATGGCAACTGTTACCAAGTTGGACAAGCTTTAATGATCACTGGTAAATAATCACATTTATGTTAAAAGACCCCTGAAGCTGTAACTCTTCATTCTCAACTGTGTGTGTGTGAATGTGTGTGTTTAACTTTGACAATAAACAAGGCCTATGAGATGAGACATAGAGACAGAGAAGATAAAAAGAACGACAGACAAAGAGATAGATAAAAGAAGACGAAAGAATCAAAGAGATAGAGAGATTAACTCAGATTAAAGAGATAAATGGGATAGAGAGAGACAGAGAGAGAGAGAGGGAGAGAGACAGAGAGAGAGGGAGGGAGAGAGACAGAGAGAGAGAGAGGGAGAGACAGAGGGAGAGAGAGAGAGAGAGAGAGAGAGTATACGATTGATGGGTAGAATGTATTCTCACTGCATACTGATGAGACAGTGGAAGGAACATCTGTTTAATATTCATGAAAGGGGCGGAGTCACTGATGTCTGACTGACAGCCCACGCAGTGACACTGAGCTAATGACAACATAAACCAACTGAGACTCACCGCAGACCACAACTCATCATCATTAAACAGACAGAAAGAGAGAGAGAGAGAGAGAGAGAGAGAGAATAACAAGAGATGAACAGAGACAGAATAGAGCGCAGACAAAGAGAAAGAGAACAGAAGAGGAGTTAGAGAAAGAAAACAGTAGCACAAGGGAGGACACAGAAAGAATAAAAGATAGAGAGAAAAACGAGAAAGAATAGAAAGTAGTGGGGAAAACAGAGTACAGAAGATACAGCAGGAAAGAACAAGAGGGAGTGAAAATAGAATGAGGAGAGGATGAGAGTGAGGAGGGAGGAGAGAGAGTCTTCTCTGAGCACGCTGCAGATGTGATAGAGTGGCTGGGAGAGGAAGTTTCTATTTATTTCTCTTTTTCCTTGGATTCCCTCCGTAATCCTGCTCCCGTTTTCGCTGACGGCTCTAATCTGCGGAGCCTCTACACGCCGCTGCCTTCCAGCTCAGAGGAAACGCTGATCTAAATCCTCAAAATACTCCATCTATAGGCTTACAAACACTCCATTTATAACCAGCAAATCACACTGTGTGTGTGTGTGAGGGTGGGGGTGAGCTGGTGCAGTTAGAAACAAGGTAAATGTTTGTGATAAAGTGGCCAGCACTTCAAATTTTTCCTATCAAAGCCAATGGGTTCTAGAATGTGTATTTAGAACATTCTGCCTAAAAGCACTTGGGTGTCATGGTTACCGTCTGCGTCACGCAGCCAAATGGCAGCTGTCAGTCACTCACTCTTATTGCATTCGTTTATTTCTGCTCTCTCTGTGCCAGACTATCTTCCCTCTGTCGAGTGTGTGTGTGAGAGAGAGAGAGAGAGAGAGAGAGAGAGATTGTCCGGGCTCTCTCCTGCTGCCGTTGCCATGGAGACGCAGTGTGTGCAGTGTGCTGGCATGCCGTGGTTGGTTAGGAGAGCTGCTGAAGTGGAGCATGAGAAGAAAATACACACACGCACGCACACACACACACACACACACACACATACACACACACACACACACACACACAGTGATAACGTAGGTAATGTGATTGTGAATGTGTCTGTGGCTCCACACAAAAGCCATTTTCACAAGACATGAAATGAAATGTATTGAAAATTATTTTAATGATTGTGTGTGTGTGTGTGTGTTTTCTCAGCTGCGCATAGGGATCCACTCTGGGTCTGTTCTGGCAGGGGTAGTTGGAGTTAAAATGCCGAGGTACTGCCTCTTCGGGAACAATGTCACACTCGCCAGCAAATTCGAGTCCTGCAGCAAACCTCGCTGCATCAATGTCAGCCCAACAACCTACCAGTGAGTACAACAACTACACACCTGCAAATATAATAATGACAAACCAGCGAGTACGACAACTACACACCTGCAAGTATAATAACGACAAACCAGCGAGTACGACAACTACACACCTGCAAATATAATAATGACAAACCAGCGAGTACAACAACTACACACCTGCAAATATAATAACGACAAACCAGCGAGTACGACAACTACACACCTGCAAATATAATAACGACAAACCAGCGAGTACGACAACTACACACCTGCAAGTATAATAACGACAAACCAGCGAGTACGACAACTACACACCTGCAAATATAATAATGACAAACCAGTGAGTACGACAACTACACACCCGCAAATATAATAACGACAAACCAGCGAGTACGACAACTACACACCTGCAAATATAATAACGACAAACCCCAGCGAGTACGACAACTACACACCTGCAAATATAATAACGACAAACCCCAGTGAGTACGACAACTACACACCTGCAAATATAATAACGACAAACCCCAGCGAGTACGACAATTACAAACCTGCAAATATAATACCGACAAACCAGCGAGTACGACAACTACACACCTGCAAATATAATAACGACAAACCAGCGAGTACGACAACTACACACCTGCAAATATAATAACGACAAACCCCAGCGAGTACGACAACTACACACCTGCAAATATAATAACGACAAACCCCAGTGAGTACGACAATTACACACCTGCAAATATAATAATGACAAACCAGCGAGTACAACAACTACACACCTGCAAATATAATAACGACAAACCAGCGAGTACGACAACTACACACCTGCAAATATAATAACGACAAACCAGCGAGTACAACAACTACACACCTGCAAATATAATAACGACAAACCAGCGAGTACGACAACTACACACCTGCAAGTATAATAACGACAAACCAGCGAGTACGACAACTACACACCTGCAAATATAATAATGACAAACCAGTGAGTACGACAACTACACACCCGCAAATATAATAACGACAAACCAGCGAGTACGACAACTACACACCTGCAAATATAATAACGACAAACCCCAGCGAGTATGACAACTACACACCTGCAAATATAATAACGACAAACCCCAGTGAGTACGACAACTACACACCTGCAAATATAATAACGACAAACCCCAGCGAGTACGACAATTACAAACCTGCAAATATAATAACGACAAACCAGCGAGTACGACAACTACACACCTGCAAATATAATAACGACAAACCAGCGAGTACGACAACTACACACCTGCAAATATAATAACGACAAACCCCAGTGAGTACGACAACTACACACCTGCAAATATAATAACGACAAACCCCAGCGAGTACGACAATTACACACCTGCAAATATAATAATGACAAACCCCAGCGAGTACGACAACTACACACCTGCAAATATAATAACGACAAACCAGCGAGTACGACAACTACACACCTGCAAATATAATAACGACAAACCAGCGAGTACGACAACTACACACCTGCAAGTATAATAACGACAAACCAGCGAGTACGACAACTACACACCTGCAAATATAATAATGACAAACCAGTGAGTACGACAACTACACACCCGCAAATATAATAACGACAAACCAGCGAGTACGACAACTACACACCTGCAAATATAATAACGACAAACCCCAGCGAGTACGACAACTACACACCTGCAAATATAATAACGACAAACCCCAGTGAGTACGACAACTACACACCTGCAAATATAATAACGACAAACCCCAGCGAGTACGACAATTACAAACCTGCAAATATAATACCGACAAACCAGCGAGTACGACAACTACACACCTGCAAATATAATAACGACAAACCAGCGAGTACGACAACTACACACCTGCAAATATAATAACGACAAACCCCAGCGAGTACGACAACTACACACCTGCAAATATAATAACGACAAACCCCAGTGAGTACGACAATTACACACCTGCAAATATAATAATGACAAACCAGCGAGTACAACAACTACACACCTGCAAATATAATAACGACAAACCAGCGAGTACGACAACTACACACCTGCAAATATAATAACGACAAACCAGCGAGTACAACAACTACACACCTGCAAATATAATAACGACAAACCAGCGAGTACGACAACTACACACCTGCAAGTATAATAACGACAAACCAGCGAGTACGACAACTACACACCTGCAAATATAATAATGACAAACCAGTGAGTACGACAACTACACACCCGCAAATATAATAACGACAAACCAGCGAGTACGACAACTACACACCTGCAAATATAATAACGACAAACCCCAGCGAGTATGACAACTACACACCTGCAAATATAATAACGACAAACCCCAGTGAGTACGACAACTACACACCTGCAAATATAATAACGACAAACCCCAGCGAGTACGACAATTACAAACCTGCAAATATAATAACGACAAACCAGCGAGTACGACAACTACACACCTGCAAATATAATAACGACAAACCAGCGAGTACGACAACTACACACCTGCAAATATAATAACGACAAACCCCAGTGAGTACGACAACTACACACCTGCAAATATAATAACGACAAACCCCAGCGAGTACGACAATTACACACCTGCAAATATAATAATGACAAACCCCAGCGAGTACGACAACTACACACCTGCAAATATAATAACGACAAACCAGCGAGTACGACAACTACACACCTGCAAATATAATAACGACAAACCAGTAAGTACGACAACTACACACCTGCAAATATAATAACGACAAACCCCAGCGAGTACGACAATTACACACCTGCAAATATAATAATGACAAACCCCAGCGAGTACGACTACTACACACCTGCAAATATAATAACGACAAACCAGCGAGTACGACAACTACACACCTGCAAATATAATAACGACAAACCAGTAAGTACGACAACTACACACCTGCAAATATAATAACGACAAACCAGCGAGTACGACAACTACACACCTGCAAATATAATAACGACAAACCAGCGAGTACGACAACTACACACCTGCAAATATAATAACGACAAACCAGCGAGTACGACAACTACACACCTGCAAATAGAATAACGACAAATCCCAGCGAGTACGACAACTACACACCTGCAAATAGAATAACGACAAATCCCAGCGAGTACGACAACTACACACCTGCAAATATAATAACGACAAACCCCAGTGAGTACGACAACTACACACCTGCAAATATAATAACGACAAACCCCAGTGAGTACGACAACTACACACCTGCAAATATAATAACGACAAACCCCAGTGAGTACGACAACTACACACCTGCAAATATAATAACAACAAACCCCAGCGAGTACAACAATTACACACCTGCAAATATAATAACGACAAACCCCAGCAAGTACGACAATTACGCACCTGCAAATATAATAACGACAAACCAGCGAGTACGACAACTACACACCTGCAAATATAATAACGACAAACCAGCGAGTACGACAACTACACACCTGCAAATATAATAACGACAAACCCCAGCGAGTACGACAACTACACACCTGCAAATATAATAACGACAAACCCCAGTGAGTACGACAACTACACACCTGCAAATATAATAACGACAAACCCCAGCGAGTACGACAATTACACACCTGCAAATATAATAATGACAAACCCCAGCGAGTACGACAATTACACACCTGCAAATATAATAATGACAAACCCCAGCGAGTACGACAACTACACACCTGCAAATATAATAACGACAAACCAGCGAGTATGACAACTACACACTTGCAAATATAATAACGACAAACCCCAGTGAGTACGACAACTACACACCTGCAAATATAATAACGACAAACCCCAGTGAGTACGACAACTACACACCTGCAAATATAATAACGACAAACCAGTAAGTACGACAACTACACACCTGCAAATATAATAATGACAAACCCCAGCGAGTACGACAACTACACACCTGCAAATATAATAACGACAAACCCCAGTGAGTACGACAACTACACACCTGCAAATATAATAACGACAAATCCCAGCGAGTACGACAACTACACACCTGCAAATATAATAACGACAAACCCCAGCGAGTACGACAACTACACACCTGCAAATATAATAACGACAAACCCCAGTGAGTACGACAACTACACACCTGCAAATATAATAACGACAAACCCCAGTGAGTACGACAACTACACACCTGCAAATATAATAACGACAAACCCCAGTGAGTACAACTACACACCTGCAAATCAGAGACTACAATAACATTAAGATAATGTAATAATAACAACATACCAGTGAGTATAACAACGCTAAAATAACATCAAACTATCAACAGACCAGCGAGAATAATAATGCTAAGATAAAGTCAAATTAAAAACATAACTCCTCTGTACATCATTTCTGTCTGTGTTCTCTCTTTCCTCCAGACTCCTCCGTGATGATCGCTCCTTCTCCTTCATTGCTCGTTCCCGTCAGGAACTTCCCGATAACTTTCCCAAAGAAATCCCGGGGATCTGCTACTTTCTGGAGGCAGGCCGTTCCCACAGTCACGCCCCCCTGACCAGCACTCACTCCGCCCCCATCCGTAAGGTGTCCTATAACATCGGGACCATGTTTCTGCGGGAGACCAGCCTTTGAGATAACCCCACCCACCTGCTACTAAACCCTGCCTTGCAGGCTCACGTTGCCCTCGGAAAACAGTGGCTCCGCCTCTCAGACACAGCGCTCCGCCCCCAGGGGTGAACCGGCGAGACGGACTGGATAGAGAGACGTGAATATTCATGAATATTCACCAATATTCCAATTCTGCTTTAAAGGGACTTAGAAAAATCTAAATATATATATTTGAATGAATATATATATATATAAATATACAATATATATTTGCATAAAGCCTTCAGCTACACATCATTTACAACATACGCAATTTTACTCAACAACAACAACACACACACCTTACTGACAGCATATACACACATTGATATAGCATAAAACAATACCAAATATACCATGCCCACACACACACACACAGGACAAACAGGATTCATATTCAGAATCTGGTGCCTTCTAATAAATACACAGCAACCCCCAAATACCCCAAACTCGCTCACCTTCACAGACACACACCCTGTGACCCACGCCCCAGCCCATGCTTTTTCTTTCTGTATTTTTTTCTTCTATTTGCACAAGCTCCATTTTGGATATGTGTGTGTGTGTATGTGTGTGTTTTGCTGAAATTGAACTGTCAGTCATCTCAGTCCAGTCACAGCTCACCGTGACCTGTCAATCAAACCCAACCCTCCAATCACAGCCAGGCAACCAAGTGTCAGTCAAACACGTTCTTCCAATCACATGGAAGTGAGGGCCAACTGTTCTTCTAAAATAACAGCTGTCAGTCATCTTCACAGAGCCAATAAAAACCAAGCATTCGCTTACAGACACACCCATGAGTCCTGTCTTTACTCATTAATGTCCACTTCTCTTCTTGAGAAAAGGAACCCTTTTTTTTTAGCTCCACTGCTGAGGGAGAAGATGGTTCCACCTTAAAACCTCACGGTGTTTGTGTTGGGAGTGTGACTTACATATTTGCATACGTTTACATATTCACATTAGCTTAATGAGAGTGCTGTTTATTATGGGGGAATGTGTTTCTGAGGAAGTAAGTGTGTGTAAGACAGAGAGGTTTGTGGTGTGAAGGTGAGATTGGGGCATGTCTCTGACTTGCAAGGCCACGCCCACCGCACAGTAAATATTTCAAAGACCTGCCTCTTCTGCCATCAACACTCATTAATATGAGAGGGGGGGGGGTGGAGGGGCGAGAGAGAGAGACAGTTAAACCGACATTGACCGACTTTCTTGGTGGTCTTAGCCTGGTTAATGTTCTAGATCACTGTCTCTATTTTAGAACGAGAAGCATGTTTGCCTCTCGATATTCAGATTGTTACAGAGCACAGTGGAACACTGCTGTTTTAGAACAATGGTTCTCTGTTGTATCAGAACATTCCTGTGTTATTAGAAACATACAGGACTCTAGAACAGTCTTGAAATTTGTGTTGGATCTAGTACAGCACCTATCTTTGCATAGGGATCTAGAACAGTGAATATCTCTGGTCCCTAGAGCAGACAAAGGCATTTCTCTTTATTTCTAGAACCGGGACTAGCTCTGTGTTATTATCTCTTCTAGAACCATGGGTTCATCTGTATTATGTGCTGTTCTATAACATTGTTTTGTTTAGGACTCCTGTCAGTACTCAAAACTGTAGAAACGTGGTTCTAGACCAGCACCATTTAACTGCTGAAGAACTGTGTGTGTATGTGTTCTAAGTGTTCCACCGCCATTCTAGTGTGTAGAACGCTGTGTATCCCCCTGTTCTCCATCTCTTCTCATCCCATCCCATAATATAATTACTGCTGTAATCTGCTCATCACTCATTCATTACGACCTCATATTGCTCGGCCAATCGGATTACGGCTCATAATCAGATGCGGCTGATAACGAAGCTGATATAACGAAGCTCCTCTAACGAAGCCATTCTCTCTGTGTGTTCTTTAGCACCAGCTTTTAATCTCATACAGGGTTCTACTCTGAATTATATAACTGTTCTAGATTATTTTGAAATGTGTCTGTGGAACCAAGAGAACCACGATAGTGAAGATACTCAAAATCTTTTTCACTTATGGGTTCCTTCTCAACCTTACTCTGCTCTAGTAGAGTCCAGTAGATTTTAGTGTAGTCCAGTAGAGTTTAATATAGTCCAGTGGAGTCCAGTAGAGTTTAGTGGAGTCCAATAGAGTTTAGTGTAGTCCAGTGGAGTCCAGTAGAGTTTAGTGTAGTTCAGTGGAGTCCAGTAGAGTTTAGTGTAGTCCAGTAGAGTTTAGTATAGTTCAGTGGAGTCCAGTAGAGTTTAGTATAGTTCAGTGGAGTCCAGTAGAGTTTAATGTAGTTCAGTGGAGTCCAGTAGAGTTTAGTGTAGTCCAGTAGAGTTTAGTATAGTTCAGTGGAGGCCAGTAGAGTTTAATGTAGTTCAGTGGAGTCCAGTAGAGTTTAGTGTAGTCCAGCAGACTTTAGTGTAGTCCAGTAGAGTTTAACGTAGTCCAATGGAGTCCAGTAGCGTTTAGTGTAGTACAGTAGAGTCCAGTAAGGTTTAGTGTAGTCCAGAAAAGTTTAGTGTAGTACAGTGTAGTCCAGTAAACTTACGTGAAGTCCAGTAGAGTTTAGTGTAGTCCAGTGGAGTCCAATAGAGTTTAGTGTAGTTCAGTGGAATCCAGGAGAGTTTAGTTCAGTGGAATCCAGTAGAGTTTAGTTCAGTGGAGTCCAGTAGAGTTTAGTGTAGTTCAGTGGAGTCCAGTAGAGTTTAGTGTAGTTCAGTGGAGTCCAGTAGAGTTTAGTGTAGTTCAGTGGTGACCAGTAGAATTTAGTGTAGTTTAGTGGAGTCCAGTAGAGTTTAGTGTAGTACAGTGTAGTCCAGTAAAGTTACGTGGACTCCAATAGAGTTTAGTATAGTTCAGTGGAATCCAGTAGAGTTTAGTTCAGTGGAGTCCAGTAGAGTTTAGTGTAGTTCAGTGGAGTCCAGTAGAATCCAGTAGAGTTTAGTGTAGCTCAGTGGAGTCCAGTAGAGTTTAGTTCAGTGGAGTCCAGTAGAGTTTAGTGTAGTTCAGTGGAGTCCTGTAGAGTTTAGTGTAGTTCAGTGGAGTCCAGTAGAATCCAGTAGAGTTTAGTGTAGTTCAGTAGAGTTTAGTGTTGTTCAGTGGTGACCAGTAGAATTTAGTGTAGTTTAGTGGAGTGCATTAGATTTTAGTGTAGTTCAGTAGAGTTTAGTGTAGTTCAGTAGAGTCTAGTAGAGTTTAGTGTAGTTCAGTGGTGACCAGTAGAGTCCAGTACAGTTTAGAGTAGTTCAGTGGAGTCCAGTAGATTTTAGTGTAGTTCAATGGAGTCCAGTAGATTTTAGTGTAGTCCAGTAGAGTTTAGTGTAGTCCAGCAGAGTCCAGTAGAGTTTAGTGTAGTTCAGTGGAATCCAGTAGATTTTAGTGTAGTTCAGTGGAATCCAGTAGAGTTCAGTGGAGTCCAGTAGAGTTTAGTGGAGTACAGTAGAGTCCAGTAAAGTTTAGTGTAGTCCAGTGGAGTCCAGTAGAGTTTAGTGTAGTTCAGTAGAGTTTAGTGTAGTTCAGTAGAGTTTAGTGTAGTCCAGTAGAGTTTAGAGTAGTTCAGTGGAGTTTAGTATAGTTCAGTGGAGTCCAGTAGAGGTTCATGTAGTCCAGTAGAGCTTAGTATAGTTCAGTGGAGTCCAGTAAATTTTAATGTAGTCCAGTGGAGTCCAGTAGAATTTAGTGTAGTCCAGTAGAGTTTAGTGTAGTACAGTGGAGTCCAGTAAAGTTTAGTGTAGTCCAATGGAGTCCATTAGAGTTTACTGTAGTCCAGTACAGTTTAGTGTAATTTAGTGGAGTCCAGTAGATTTTAGTGAAGTTTAGTGTAGTCCAGTAAAGTTTAGTGTAGTTCAGTGGAGTCCAGTAAAGTTTAGTGGAGTCCAGTAGAGTTTAGTGCCGTCCAGTGGAGTCCAGTAAAGTTCAGTGTAGCCCAGTGGAGTCCATTACAGTTTAGTGTAGTTCAGTGGAGTCCAGTAGATTTTAGTGTAGTCCAGTAGAGTTTAGTGTAGTTCAGTGGAGTCCAGTACATTTTAGTGTAGTTCAGTAGAATCCAGTAGAGTTTAGTGTAGTTCAGTGATGACCAGTAGAATTTAGTGTAGTTTAGTGGAGTCCAGTAGAATTTAGTGTAGTTCAGTGGAGTCCAGTAGAGTTTAGCGTAGTCTAGAGGAGTCCAGTAAAATTTAGTGTAGTCCAGTTGTGTTAAGTGGAGTCCAATAGAGTCTAGTGTAGTTCAGTGGAATCCAGCAGAGTTTAGTGTAGTTCGCTGGGGTCCAGTAGAGTTTAGTGTAGTCCAGTAGAGTTTAGAGTAGTTCAGTAGAGTCCAGTAGAGTTTAGTGTAGTTCAGTAGAGTCTAGTAGAATTCAGTGTATTTCAGTAGAGTCCAGTAGAGTTTAGTGTTCAGTGGTGACCAGTAGAATTTAGTGTAGTTCAGTTGAGTCCAGTAGAGTTTAGTGCAGTCCAGTAGAATCCAGTAGATTTTAGTGTAGTTCAGTGGAGTCCAGTAGAGTTTAGCGTAGTCCAGTAAAGTTTAGTGTAGTCAAGGTGTGTTCAGTGGAGTCCAATAGAGTCTAGTGTACTTCAGTGGAATCCAGTAGAGTTTAGTGTAGTTCGCTGGGGTCCAGTAGATTTTAGTGTAGTCCAGTAGAGTTTAGTGTAGTTCAGTAGAGTCCAGTAGAATTCAGTGTATTTCAGTAGAGTCCAGTAGAGTTTAGTGTAATTCAGTGGAGTCCAGTAGAGTGTAGTGTAGTCCAGTAGAGTTTAGAGTAGTTCAGTGGTGACCAGTAGAGTCCAGTAGAGTTTAGTGTAGTTCAGTGGAGTCCAGTAGAGTTTAGTGTAGTTCAGTAGAGTTTAGTGTTATTCAGTGGTGAACAGTAGAATTTAGAGTAGTTTAGTGGTGACCAGTAGAATTTAGTGTAGTTCAGTAGAGTCCAGTACATTTTAGTGTAGTTCAGTAGAATCCAGTAGAGTTTAGTGTTGTTCAGTGATGACCAGTAGAATTTAGTGTAGTTTAGTGGAGTCCACTAGAGTTTAGTGTAGTCCAGTAGAATTTAGTGTAGTTCAGTGGAGTCCAGTAGAGTTTAGCGTAGTCTAGAGGAGTCCAGTAAAATTTTGTGTAGTCCAGTTGTGTTCAGTGGAGTCCAATAGAGTCTAGTGTAGTTCAGTGGAATCCAGTAGAGTTTAGTGTAGTTCGCTGGGGTCCAGTAGAGTTTAGTGTAGTCCAGTAGAGTTTAGTGTAGTCCAGTAGAGTTTAGAGTAGTTCAGTAGAGTCCAGTAGAGTTTAGTGTAGTTCAGTAGAGTCTAGTAGAATTCAGTGTATTTCAGTAGAGTCCAGTAGAGTTTAGTGTTCAGTGGTGACCAGTAGAATTTAGTGTAGTTTAGTGGAGTCCAGTAGAGTTTAGTGCAGTCCAGTAGAATCCAGTAGAGTTTAGTGTAGTTCAGTGGAGTCCAGTAGAGTTTAGCGTAGTCCAGTAAAGTTTAGTGTAGTCAAGTTGTGTTCAGTGGAGTCCAATAGAGTCTAGTGTACTTCAGTGGAATCCAGTAGAGTTTAGTGTAGTCCAGTAGAGTTTAGTGTAGTTCAGTAGAGTCCAGTAGAATTCAGTGTAGTTCAGTAGAGTCCAGTAGAGTTTAGTGTAGTTCAGTGGAGTCCAGTAGAGTGTAGTGTAGTTCAGTAGAGTTTAGAGTAGTTCAGTGGTGACCAGTAGAGTCCAGTAGAGTTTAGTGTAGTTCAGTGGAGTCCAGTAGAGTTTAGTGTAGTTCAGTAGAGTCCAGTAGAATTCAGTAGAGTTTAGTGTAGTTCAGTGGAGTCCAGTAGAGTTTAGTGTAGTTCAGTGGAGTCCAGTAGAATCCAGTAGTTTAGTGTAGTTCAGTAGAGTTTAGTGTTGTTCAGTGGTGACCAGTAGAATTTAGTGTAGTTTAGTGGTGACCAGTAGAATTTAGTGTAGTTTAGTGGAGTGCATTAGATTTTAGTGTAGTTCAGTAGAGTTTAGTGTAGTTCAGTAGAGTCTAGTAGAGTTTAGTGTAGTTCAGTGGTGACCAGTAGAGTCCAGTACAGTTTAGAGTAGTTCAGTGGAGTCCAGTAGATTTTAGTGTAGTTCAGTGGAGTCCAGTAGATTTTAGTGTAGTCCAGCAGAGTCCAGTAGAGTTTAGTGGAGTCCAGTAAGGTATAGTGTAGTCCAGTAGAGTTTAGTGTAGTTCAGTAGAGTCCAGTAGAGTTTAGTGTAGTTCAGTGGAGTCCAGTAGAGTTTAGTGTAGTACAGTAGAGTCCAGTAAAGTTTAGTGTAGTCCAGTGGAGTCCAGTAGAGTTTAGTGTAGTCCAGTAGAGTTAAGTGGAGTCCAGTAGAGTTTAGTGTAGTTCAGTAGAGTCCAGTAGAGTTTAGTGTAGTTCAGTGGAGTTTAGTATAGTTCAGTGGAGTCCAGTAGAGGTTCATGTAGTCCAGTAGAGCTTAGTATAGTTCAGTGGACTCCAGTAGAGTTTAGTGTAGTACAGTAAAGTCCAGTAAATTTTAATGTAGTCCAGTAGAATTTAGTGTAGTCCAGTAGAGTTTAGTGTAGTACAGTGGAGTCCAGTAAAGTTTAGTGTAGTCCAATGGAGTCCATTAGAGTTTAATGTAGTCCAGTACAGTTTAGTGTAATTTAGTGGAGTCCAGTAGATTTTAGTGAAGTTTAGTGTAGTCCAGTAAAGTTTAGTGTAGTTCAGTGGAGTCCAGTGGAGTTTAGTGTAGTTCAGTGGAGTCCAGTAAAGTTTAGTGTAGTCCAATAGAGTTTAGTGCCGTCCAGTGGAGTCCAGTAAAGTTTAGTGTAGCCCAGTGGAGTCCAGTAGAGTTTAGTGTAGTTCAGTGGAGTCCAGTAGATTTTAGTGTAGTCCAGTAGAGTTTAGTGTAGTTCAGTGGAGTCCAGTACATTTTAGTGTAGTTCAGTAGAATCCAGTAGAGTTTAGTGTAGTTCAGTGATGACCAGTAGAATTTAGTGTAGTTTAGTGGAGTCCACTAGAGTTTAGTGTAGTCCAGTAGAATTTAGTGTAGTTCAGTGGAGTCCAGAAGAGTTTAGCGTAGTTCAGAGGAGTCCAGTAAAATTTAGTGTAGTACAGTTGTGTTCAGTGGAGTCCAATAGAGTCTAGTGTAGTTCAGTGGAATCCAGTAGAGTTTAGTGTAGTTCGCTGGGGTCCAGTAGAGTTTAGTGTATTCCAGTAGAGTTTAGAGTAGTTCAGTAGAGTTTAGTGTAGTTCAGTAGAGTCTAGTAGAATTCAGTGTATTTCAGTAGAGTCCAGTAGAGTTTAGTGTAGTTCAGTGGTGACCAGTAGAATTTAGTGTAGTTTAGTGGAGTCCAGTAGAGTTTAGTGCAGTCCAGTAGAATCCAGTAGAGTTTAGCGTAGTCCAGTAAAGTTTAGTGTAGTCAAGTTGTGTTCAGTGGAGTCCAATAGAGTCTAGTGTACTTCAGTGGAATCCAGTAGAGTTTAGTGTAGTTCGCTGGGGTCCAGTAGAGTTTAGTGTAGTCCAGTAGAGTTTAGTGTAGTTCCGTAGAGTCCAGTAGAATTCAGTGTAGTTCAGTAGAGTCCAGCAGAGTTTAGTGTAGTTCAGTGGAGTCCAGTAGAGTGTAGTGTAGTCCAGTAGAGTTTAGAGTAGTTCAGTGGTGACCAGTAGAGTCCAGTAGAGTTTAGTGTAGTTCAGTGGAGTCCAGTAGAGTTTAGTGTAGTTCAGTAGAGTCCAGTAGAATTCAGTAGAGTTTAGTGTAGTTCAGTGGAGTCCAGTAGAGTTTATTGTAGTTCAGTGGTGACCAGTAGAATTTAGTGTAGTTTAGTGGAGTCCAGTGCAGTCCAGTTGAATCCAGCAGAGTTTAGTGTAGTCCAGTAGAGTTTAGTGTAGTTCAGTAGAGTATAATGTTGTTCAGTGGTGACCAGTAGAGTCCAGTAGAATTCAGTAGAGTTTAGTGTAGTCCAGTAGAGTTTATTGTAGTTCAGTAGAGTCCAGTAGAGTTTAGTGTAGTTTAGTGGTGACCAGTAGAGTCCAGTAGAATCCAGCAGAGTTTAGTAGTGTAGTTCAGTGGAGTCCAGTAGAGTTTAGTGTAATTCAGTGGAGTCCAGTAGAGTTTAGTGTAGTTCAGTGGAGTCCAGTAGAGTTTAGTGTAGTTCAGTGGAGTCCAGTAGAGTTTAGTGTAATTCAGTGGAGTCCAGTAGAATTTAGTGTAGTTCAGTGGAGTCCAGTAGGGTTTAGTGTAGTTCCGTGGAGTCCAGTAGAGTTTAGTGTAGTTAAGTGGAGTCCAGTAGAATCCAGTAGAGTTTAGTGTAGTTCAGTGGAGTCTGGTAGAGTTTTGTGTAGTTCAGTGGAGTCCAGTAGAATCTAGTGTAGTTCAGTGGAGTCCAGTAGAATTTAGTGTAGTTCAGTGGAGTCCAGTAGAATGAAGTAGAATCCAGGAGAGATTAGTGTAGTTCAGGGGAATACAGTAGAGTTTAGTGTAGTTCAGTGGAGTCCAAAAGAATCCAGTAGAGTTTAGTGTAGTTCAGCGGAGTCCAGTAGTATTTAGTGTAGTTCAGTGGAGTCCAGTAAATTTCAGTAGTGACCAGTAGAGTTTTGTGTAGTTCAGTGGAGTCCAGTAGAATTTATTGTAGTTCAGTGGAGTCCAGTAAAGTTCAGTAGTGACCAGTAGAGTTTAGTGTAGTTAAGTAGAGTCCAGTAGAATTCAGTAGAGTCCACTAGAGTTCATTGTAGTTCAGTGGTGACCAGTAGAGTTTAGTGCAGTCCAGTAGAATCCAGTAGAGTTTAGTGTAGTCCAGTAGAGTCCAGTACAATTCAGTAGAGTTTAGTGTAGTTCAGTAGAGTATAGTGTTGTTCAGTGGTGACCAGTAGAGTCCAGTAGAATTCAGTAGTGTTTAGTGTAGTCCAGTAGAGTTTATTGTAGTTCAGTAGAGTCCAGTAGAGTTTAGTGTAGTTCAGTGGTGACCAGTAGAGTCCAGTAGAATCAGGCAGAGTTTAGTGTAGTTCAGTGGAGTCCAGTAGAGTTTAGTGTAATTCAGTAGAGTTTTGTGTAGTTTAGTGGAGTCCAGTAGAATTTAGTGTAGTTCAGTGGAGTCCAGTAGAATCCAGTAGTTTTGTGTAGTTCAGTGGAGTCCAGTAGAATTTAGTGTAGTTCAGTGGAGTCCAGTAGAATGAAGCAGAATCCAGGAGAGATTAGTGTAGTTCAGGGGAATACAGTAGAGTTTAGTGTAGTTCCGGGGAATACAGTAGGGTTTAGTGTAGTTCACTGGAGTCCATTAGAATTTAGTGTAGTTCCGTGGAGTCCAGTAGAGTTTAGTGTAGTTCAGTGGAGTCCAGTAGAGTTTAGTGTAGTTCAGTGGAGTCCAGTAGAATCCAGTAGAGTTTTGTGTAGTTCAGTGGAGTCCAGTAGAATTTAGTGTAGTTCAGTGGAGTCCAGTAGAATGAAGCAGAATCCAGGAGAAATTAGTGTAGTTCAGGGGAATACAGTAGAGTTTAGTGTAGTTCCAGGGAATACAGTAGGGTTTAGTGGAGTTCAGTGGAGTCCAAAAGAATCCAGTAGAGTTTAGTGTAGTTCACTGGAGTCCATTAGAATTTAGTGTAGTTCAGTGGAGTCCAGTAAAGTTCAGTAGTGACCAGTAGAGTTTAGTGTAGTCCAATAGCATTCAGTGGAGTCCAGTAGAGTTTAGTGTAGTTCGGTGGTGACCAGTAGAGTTTAGTGTAGTTCAGTAGAGTCCAGTAGGTTTCAGTGGAGCCAGGTAGATTTTAGTCCAGTAGAGTTCAGTGTAATTCAGTTACGTCTAGTAGGGTCCAGTTGAGTCCAGAAGAATTCCACAGAGTCCAGCAGAGTTCAGTAGAGTCCAGTACAATTCAATGGAGTCTTATAGAGTTCAGTAGCGTGTTTGCTCCCACTTTCCCAGGATGGGTGGCATTGTGTGTGATATACCCCAAACTCCTCCAGGAACACATAAACGCACACACACATGGAACCAACACAGCTCCAGAACACCTGCCAGGTGTGAAGAATTGTGTTCCCCCCTGAAAACCCAGAGGATTAACACTGAAGACATCAAGACTTTTTAATAGATTAACAGCTCCCTGTTAAACATGCGCACACACGCACACACACACACACACACACACACACACACAGTGGCCCTACATATCTCTCTTCTCACACTCCGTCTCTCCTGGATATGAGTGTAGGCTTATAAGAGTGCCTGTGTGTGTGTGTGTGTGTGTGTGTGTGTTTGATCTCTGGTCATGCATATTCATTAATTAATTATTCAAATCAAAAGTTAAGTCCAAATAATTTTGGAGTGTTTCTTTCTGACCGCACATACAGCCAGAGCAAACCAAGACTGTCCATCCCTAGCGGAATAACGCAACAGAGTAAAATCTGGCAACCTGTGTGTGTGTGTGTATATGAGTGAGTCAGAGTGATGAAACAGGGAGACAGCACCGTGATGCAACTCATCTTAATAACACATATCCCCAAACTACACACACACACGTACGTTTGTTTTACATTCTGACCAACACAGACCTCTCCATTGCTACGGCAATGGAGACCCTGTTACCACCTGTACTTGATGTTACACACTGAGACACACACAAGCCAGTCATAACATTACAACCGCACCCTTGTTTCTCCATTCACTGTCCATTCTCTCAGCTGCACTATCCATACAGGAGCACTTTGTGGCTCTGCAGCTACAGACTCTGCTTACTTTGTTAGTCCCATTTCCCCGTTCTTCATTGGTCCAGACCCCTGCTGTGTTTTATCAAGAGCACGAGGGTAAGATGGAGTGCTGTAATGATGATGTGAAGGAAGCAGGGCTCACGCCAGTCCTGTGTGTAATTATATTTGTGTAACTCAATGTGTGTGTGTGTGTGTGTGTGTCTCTAGGAGGCAGGTCATTTCCTGCTGCAAACTCCCACTGACCATTTAAATATGACAACTCCCATATTTTCATCTACACACAAACATTACACACACTACAGTCAATAACACAGTGATTAGCGTACATCATTCAACACAAACACTGCACACACACACACAAAATACATTCATCATAATCAATAACAGTGATTACGCTGTCTACATCGGTACACACACACATACGCTCCACAAACCCTACAGCCACCATCCTTCAATACCAGTACATCATTGTGTACTACTGTCTCGCCTTCTGTGTTATAGTTGTGCTGATGTGTGTATGTGTGTGTGTGTACTGTGTGTTGGGGTGCTGCTGTGGGAACAGGGAAAGTGTTTATCAGTGTGTGTGAAGTGAGAAAACACAGAGATTAAATGTCACACTGCATCTGGTTTCATGGCAGTCTCTCTCTCTCCATTCTTTATTCTCATTATTTTCTTTTCCCCGTTTCTCTGTGTCCTCTACATTTCGCTCTCATTTTCTTTGCTCTTTACTATTACTCCCTCACCACCTTTACACACACAAGCTCATCCTCGAACATATGTAACACTTGTACATCACTAACCTTGCAACTACCCAGTTTAATTTAAACTGACCATTTCAAATCAAGAGAGAGAGAGAGAGAGAGAGAGAGACTTGTTCTTCTCTTATCAATTTCATTTTATTTCCATGAAGAAATTTCATGAAGACCCTTTAAAACCCAGAGCAGCTGCAGCCTCCTCTCTTAAGTGAAGCTCCTGCTGGTGTGGGTCACTGCGTCTCACTCTGACGGACAGGTGCCTCCTGCTTACTCTGAAAACTTTCCCAGTATGTGGGGTCTTCATCTGAAAGGGGTGTGGCTCCAGAGACCAGCTCTTCGAAAGTCAACATGGTGAACAAAGGAGGTGTGGCCTCAGTCAAAATCCCAGAATCCTGAGTGATGGGAAAGTCGTGATTTAAAGGGAAGTTTAAAATAATCTTGTGTGAACAGAGATGTGTTTGTTGTTGTAAAGCATCTGACAAAACACCGACTTTTTCTAAACTCACATTTAAGGCGGAACCCTCTGGTTTTCCCAGAGCTACGGCAACATGATGTTGTCTGTCCAGTAAACACTCCTACAGAGAGAGAGAGAGAACACACAGCTATTAAACAGCATCAGCAAACTGCTGTGAAATCTATGATATTTTATTAGAAATGAGTGCACTACAAAAACAATACACACTGATCAGAGCACAGTGAGACACAGCCCAAATAAATACACTGCAAAGGAAAGAGGGTATAGACTGAGACACGGTGAACAGCAATGATTTGTGTCCACTGGGTGATGTAGGTTCTTTCTGTGCATCCATTTCTCTGATATGTGTGTGTGTGTGTGTGTGTCTCAGAGGAATACACTCTCTCCCTGAGAAACTGCTGGAACACACAGCAGGACTCACACTCATTTTAAAGAAAAAAAAAGGGGATAAAAGAAGTCATGTGGGTTTTTTTTTTGTGGGTGTGTGTGGCCAAGAGAGATAAAACGAGACTAATGAGAGAGAGAGAGAGAGAATGACAGATGAGAGAAGAAAGACGTGTAGAATTGTCATCATTGAGGTCATGAAGTCAGAGTCTACACATTACACACACACTTCTCTTGCTTTATTTCCCAAATCTGTGTCTGTTCTCACTCACACAATACCAGTGTGTGTGTTTTTTCTCAACTGGATCTAGTAACCTCTGAAAAGTAGTAAAAATAAATGCAATTAAACTGTGGGAAAATGTTACATTAACAAATTACACACACACACACACACACACAAACACTCTACAACAAACAGAATGATTCCAACTGTTTCACTTCCAAACCAATCAGAAAATGACAAAAACAAGACAAACACTACTGTAGCTGACAGTGTGCTGTAATGAGAAAAGGGCCTCCAAACTGCTGATATGGGGCGGTAATGAGCACCGATCAAACACATTGGAGAAAGACCTCCAGCCTTAAACACATGGAGTGGCACAAAACAATGGCACAAGTGTGAGTAATGGGCCAGGGACAAACACACCTCAAACGTCCAGTCATCCTCATCCTCCTCATCTAAGTGCATCCTGGTCTGGCAATAGACACGCCCCTCCTGTAGCTGATTGGGTGAGATGTGAAACTCCACCCTCTGTAGGTCGAAGCCCAGCCCTGTGCCAATGGCTTTAATGAAGCTCTCCTTCAGGGCCTTTGATGGACAAAGAAACTGACCAATCAGAATACAGCGTGGATTAATCTGTGTTTATAATTCCCACACTCACAGAGAGAGAGAGAGAGAGAGTGTGCAATAAGATGACAACAGACTCCCATAACTGACTCATATATGAGAGTGATGATATTAGGTCTCCATGGCAACAGTGATCAGCATGAGGACAATCAGCATGCCTCAT
>NC_089800.1:52533746-52616246 GCF_029633855.1 Hoplias malabaricus
ACTACACACACACACACAATACATACACTTACAGACTACACACACACAATACATACACTCACAGACTACACACACACACACACAAATTATACATACACTCAAAGACCACACACACACACTATACATACACTCACAGACTACACACACACACACTATACATACACTCACAGACCACACACACACACACACACTATACATACACTCACAGACTACACACACACACACACACTATACATACACTCACAGACCACACACTATACATACACTCACAGACTACACACACACAAACACTATACATACACTCACAGACCACACACACACACACTATACATACATTCACAGACTACACACACACAATATACATACATTCACAGACTACACATACAAACTACATACACTCACAGACTACACACACACACACACTCACAGACTACACACACACACACAATACATACACTCACAGACTACACACACACACACACAATACATACACTCAAAGACCACACACACACACTATACATACACTGACAGACTACACACACACACACACACTATACATAAACTCACAGACCACACACACACACTATACATACACTCACAGACTACACACACACACTATACATACACTCACAGACCACACACACACACACAATACATACACTCACAGACTACACACACACACACTATACATACATTCACAGACTACACACACACACAATATACATACATTCACAGACTACACACACACACGCTATACATACATTCACAGACTACACATACAAACTATACATACACTCACAGACAACACACACACACACACACTATACATACATTCACAGATTACACACACACTATACATACACTCACAGACTACACACACACACACACACAAATTATACATACACTCACAGACTACAAACACACACACACACACACACACAATATATACACTCACAGACTACACACACACACACACTATACATACATTCACAGACTACACATACAAACTATACATACACTCACAGACTACACACACACACACACAATACATGCACTCACAGACTACACACACACACACACACACAATACATGCGCTCACAGAATACACACACACACACACACAATACATACACTCACAGACTACACACACACACACTATACATACACTCACAGACTACACACACACACAAATTATACATACACTCACAGACTACAAACACACACACACACATACACACACACAATATATACACTCACAGACTACACACACACACTATACATACATTCACAGACTACACACACACACACAATACATACACTCACAGACTACACACACACACAAATTATACATACACTCACAGAATACACACACACACACTATACATACATTCACAGACTACACACACACTATACATACACTCACAGACTACACACACACACACAAATTATACATACACTCACAGACTACAAACACACACACACACAATATATATACACTCACAGACTACACACACACACTATACATACATTCACAGACTACACACACACAAACTATACATACACTCACAGACCACACACACACACACTATACATACATTCACAGACTACACACACACACAAATTATACATACATTCACAGACTACACACACACACACTATACATACATTCACAGACTACACACACACACAATATACATACATTCACAGACTACACATACAAACTATACATACACTCACAGACAACACACACACACACAATACATGCACTCACAGACTACACACACAAACTATACATATACTCACAGACTACACACACACACACTATACACACACTCAGACTACACACACACTCACAATATACATACATTCACAGACTACACACACAAACTATACATACACTTACAGACTACACACACACACAATACATACACTCACAGACTACACACACACACACTATACATACACTCACAGACTACACACACACACACTATACATACACTCACAGACTACACACACACACACTATACATACACTCACAGACTACACAAACACAAACTATACATACACCCACAGACTACACACACTCACACACACTATAGATACACGCACAGACTACACACACTCACACACACTATAGATACACGCACAGACTACACACACTCACACACACTATACATAAATTCACAGACTACACACACACTATACATACACTCACAGACTACACACACACACACTATACATACACTCACAGACTACACACACACAAACTATACATACACCCACAGACTACACACACTCACACACACTATAGATACACGCACTGACTACACACACTCACACACACTATACATAAATTCACAGACTACACACACACTATACATACACTCACAGACTATACACACACACACACGATACACACACTCACAGACTACACACACACAAACTATACATACACCCCCTCCCCCTCCCCCCCCCCCCACCCTCCCCCCCCCCCCCCCCCCCCCAAACACACCACCCACCACCCCCCCCATCACCACACACCACCCACCCCCATCCACCCACACCCACACACTCACAGACTGCACACACACACACACACACACACATCTATACATAAATCTATAGCCCTATCTCCATCCAACTCAACCCTTTCTCTAAACTTATCCCTAACTCCAGTGAACAACACTCTTACTTTTCCTCGTCTCAACTTAAATAACTGTTCCCACAAGTAAAATAAGTCCCCGCAATGTGGGTGTGTCAACGCATTTTGGTCTCCACAACCTGAGTGATACACACATACATGCATACACACACACACACACACAAACAAACACACACACACACACACACACACACACACACACACACACAGATGTATATAAAAATGCTGTATGTTATAAATACATATACATTTATATCATGACAAAAGGTCCCTTATGTATAAGAACTTTAATACACTATATGTCTATAAATTAATGTCTCCACAATCTGAATCATATGCTATGTACTGTTCCCACAATGCATGAAAACAAATGTGTGTGTGTGTGTGTGTGTGGTCAGGAGTGACCACAGAGAAAATCCGACATTTCCTCTGTACACCAACCCCCCATTAAACCCTCACTCAGAAAACTGGATTTACAATGTGGAATACTCAGGAAGCAGCTGCACATGAGCCTAAGCTAACTGTTTCCACTGCCATCAAATCCTCACAGCAATGTTCCAACAACCGTGTGAAATCTTTCTTGATGAGCACGAATATTCTGACTTGACATAATGCCATATAGTGTTTTTTATTGTGAAGGAATGCCACAGTATATTGACTGTCTCTCTCTCTCTCTCAGTTTTTCCTGTGTGCGGTGTACGCCCCCATGTGCACGGAGAAGGTTCCAGTGACCATCGGTCCGTGCGGGAGCATGTGTTTATCTGTGAAGCGGAAGTGTCTGCCTGTGCTGCAGGAGTTTGGCTTCGTTTGGCCCGAGCTCCTGAACTGCAGCCTGTTTCCTCCGACCAACGACCAGAACCACATGTGCATGGAGGGTCCAGCTGAGGACGAGGGTCCCCTGCATGGTGTGAAGAATCTGCACCCGCACGAGGAAGAATGTCTGACCCTCGGGACCAACGGCCCGGAGCAGTTTGCTTGGGCCAAGCGCAGCGGGAACTGCGTTCTCCAGTGCGGATACGACGCTGGACTTTACCGTAGGCAGGCCAAGCTCTTTACAGACGTCTGGATGGCGGTTTGGGCCGTGCTGTGCTTCGTTTCCACTTCGTTCACAGTCCTGACCTTCCTCTTAGACTCAGCTCGCTTTTCGTACCCGGAGCGGCCCATCATGTTCCTCAGCATGTGCTACAACGTGTACAGTGTGGCCTTTTTGGTGCGACTGACTGCCGGGCGCGAGAGAATCTCCTGTGATTTGGACGAGGCCAGCGTGCCCATCCTGGCTCAGGAAGGCCTCAAGAACACGGGCTGTGCCGTGGTCTTCTTGTTGGCGTACTTCTTTGGCATGGCCAGCTCCATCTGGTGGGTCATCCTCACGCTGACCTGGTTCCTAGCCGCTGGACTCAAGTGGGGCCACGAAGCCATCGAGATGCACAGCTCCTACTTCCACATCGCAGCCTGGGCCATCCCGGCCATAAAGACCATCGTGGTCCTGATCATGCGGCTGGTGGACGCGGACGACCTCACGGGCCTGTGTTACGTCGGGAACCAGAACCTGG
This sequence comes from Hoplias malabaricus, assembly GCF_029633855.1. Classification (NCBI taxonomy): domain Eukaryota; kingdom Metazoa; phylum Chordata; class Actinopteri; order Characiformes; family Erythrinidae; genus Hoplias; species Hoplias malabaricus. The sequence continues at coordinate 52,537,962 of NC_089800.1, forward strand.
ACGCTCTGACGGGTTTCGTGGTGGCGCCGCTCTTCACCTACCTGGTGATCGGGACGCTCTTCATTGCGGCAGGGCTAGTGGCGCTCTTCAAGATCCGCTCCAATCTGCAGAAGGACGGAACCAAGACGGACAAACTGGAGCGGCTCATGGTGAAAATCGGGGTCTTCTCCGTACTCTACACCGTCCCCGCCACCTGCGTCATCTCCTGCTACTTCTACCAGATCTCCAACTGGGCCGACTTCCACCAGACGCCGCGGGACTCCTACGTAGCGGCGGAGATGCTGAAGATCTTTATGTCCCTTCTGGTGGGCATCACTTGCGGGATGTGGGTTTGGTCAGCCAAGACCTTGCACACCTGGCAAAGGTGCTCACTGCGCCTCCTGCACGCTCGCAAAAGCCCCCGGACACACCAGGGTGGCGAGGGCTGGGCCAAGCCGGGGAAAGGGAATGAGACTGTGGTGTGAAAGATGGACAGATGGAAAGAGGGACAGAGGGATGATAAAAGGTGGGAAAGACATTTAGAGGAAGACAAAGTGAGCAGCGGCTCTGGATCAGTCCCAAGGGGAAATGGAGGGTGACGTGAAAAGGACAAAGGCTTCACCTTGTGGACACTTATTGTGATGTGAAAGAGGTAGAGAGAGAGAGAGAGCGAGGGGGGGGAAAGACAAGGAAAAAGGAAATCAAAGAAATCAAGGAATAGGGAATGGTTCTAGGAAACAAATCCAATAATGACTCAAAACAAAGTGAGAATGACATATGAAGGAAAATGTCTCCACCTTGTGGACACGAGTTGTAACTGCACCCAAGCCCCACCCCCTTGCCCTCTCTCAGGACTGTAACTCATGTAGCAGCTCCTCATTCATTACTCAGAAAATTCTGACTTGATTTTACACTGGATGGAGCTCAGCAGTGGTTCTGTGGAGAACATAAGGTGGGTTCTAGTGGGGTTCCGCCTTAACTGCCCCAACCTGCCCCATGTCACTTTAGCACTGTGGTTAATGCAGCAAAGACACCTGGGAAATGTCCTCAGCGAACAGCACGGTTTTACCTCGCACTGAGACACGGCTGTCCCCCATGTCCTATGTGTCCTATTTCTGTGTGTCTGTTTTGGGTTTTTTTTTGTTTTTGTTTTTTTAAATAGAACCATATGGACTGGTATCTAGAACCCTGGTGGGTCTAGAACCTTTCTCATATTAATGCTTCACAACTGTGCCTGCTTTAGTACTGTAGGAGTACTCCAGATTCCTGCCACATAGCCTGTTGTTTGTAGGAATCTAGAACCCTGCCTGCTTTGGAATATTACAGCTCTTGGTCAGGATGCTAGAACCTTGCCTTGGATCCTAGAATATGGTTTGATCTAGGATTCTAGAACCCCGTCTAGTCGATGATTCGAGAACCACATCCCCTAGAGTTTAATTATCTAGAACCCTGTTTGGTTTAGACATTCTGTTAATAAAACCTTGCCTGATTTAAGGTTCTAGGGCCCTGCCCCTTTTACCCTTAGTGTTCTATGCGCTAAAAATGTTCTTAAAGGGTTCTTACACTAATGATTCTATGCAGAATGAAGAACAGTGAAAAAAATTGAATGTGTAAATGGTTCAATCCAGCGCTAGATAGGATTCCGCTCTCGATATGAGAACCATTTTAGTTTTATGTAGAACACTTTAAACTCAGATCAGCACAAATCTAACTCTGCTCTGTTTTCACATGAAGATCTTAACTATTTAATGCTAACTGCTAAATCTAACTTTAACACACACACATGCACACACTCTCTCGCTCTCTCTCTCACGCACACACACAAACACATACACACACTCTCACTCTCTCACACACACTCTCTCTCTCTCTCTCTCTCTCTCTCATACACACACTCTCTCTCTCACACACACACACTCTCTCTCTCACACACACACTCCATCTCTCTCACACACACACACTCAATTTCTCTCTCTCTCACACACACTCTCTCTCTCTTTCTCTCTCTCTCACACACACACACACACACTCTCTCTCTCTCTCTCTCTCTCTCTCTCTCACACACACACACACACACACTCTTTTTCTCTCTCACACACACTCTCACGCTTTCTCACACACACACAAACACATTCTCTCTCTCTCTCTCTCACACACACACACACACACTCTTTTTCTCTCTCACACACACTCTCACGCTCTCTCACTCAAACACACACACACTCTCTCTCTCTCTCTCACACACAGTTGTTAATTGTTGTTTCTGCGAGACAATCATTTCTTGGTGAATGTGTGCCCCGCTGAAGAATTTGATTTTTAAAGTGCCTCAAACACACACACACACACACACACTTGATGAAGTAGCTCTGGATGAACCTGAACAGAAATGTGGTGTTTGTAGGTTTTATTTTTGTTGTTATTAATGTATTATAAAATGCTAATTTATCTTTGTAAAAACGAACAAAATTTTTCAAAAACATTTGTTATTTAAGAACGCTTTTGTATCAGAAGAACAGAAATTAAACTTTTTATCAACACTCTGTGTGTGTGGATGGTATTACTGAGTTTATATTTTATCAGTGTGAGGTCATTCCTCGCTCTATTCCTCAGTAATCTTTCAGAAGGTTAATTTATATTTAAACAGGGAAACGTCCCCCTCACTCTCAGCCGAACTCTCCCCTTCCTCCGAATTAAAGCAGAGGGGAAATCCCTGAGATATAAAGGGTTCCTTAAAGACAGTGAGGCACAGACGACGACACCAGGGAGGCACTCGTATGCAAATGAGTCTTACTCTTTACGTTTTGAGACGTTTGAGTCCACAGTGTATTATCAGGACAGTAGGGTAAAGTGCACTGAACTTTCAGTGTGTAAAAATAAACACATCTACAGTGGAGTCAGAAGGTAGGTGTTTCTCATAAAGTGGCCTGTTGGGTGCTAAATTTCCAGTCTATAAAAAGGAGCAGTCAGTCACTCTCTCCAATGATGCTTCTTCAAATGATGAAACTATCATTATACTGACACCTAGCGGACTGTGGACTGAACTTGTTTTTTTAAACATGCCTGCCTCCCTCTTGGGGACCCTCTATATGGAGAATAAGCGGATAATTCCAGGTCTGATTCTTCATCTCATAGGAACTGGGTTTTTCATAAAAACCTAATGAAATATAATAATAGTAATATATACAAACACTTTCTTAACAATTTTTCGGTTATAAAAATCTGTTTATTGCACATCTACATCATCACATGAATAAATATGAAATGAGAGATACAAAATAAGACTTTAAAATGCTTATAAAAATAAAAACACATTTCCCAGTCAAAGAGACGATGAGGAAAAACCTCCAAAAACACCCTGAGCATCCAAAAGAACAGACTCATCTTATAAAGGTGAAGGATAAAGGCCAACAAGTAGCAGTAGGAAGAGAGGGAGGTGGGGAGGGGCTTCTAGAAACTTCCAGGAGTTACACTTCACGACCAAGAGTTTCTGGACACCTGCTCCTCCGACAATTCTTATGAAATGAAGGGAACTATTTAGGAGTTTGTTCCTCTTTAATGTGGTAACAGTCTGTACTCTTCTGGAAAGGCTTTCCACAAGTTGGCGAGAAAGATTACTGTAAGGATTTGATGGCATTCGGCATCGGTGAGGTCCGGTGCTAATTGTTGGATGATAACTTCTGGATCAGAGCTGGATGGAGCCCCACTGCTCCAGGGAACACAGTTCTACTGCTCCACGGACCAGTGCTAGGGAGCTTTATTCCCCTGTGGTGGTGGGGTGGTGTTGTGCTTCCAGTTTTATTTGAGTTTAGAGGAAACTCTCAGGAAATGTCCCAGATTATTTCCAGCTCATTTGGAAGTGCTGACATGAAGAAATCACAGTCATGATAAATTCCAGATATGTATTTTTAGGTCACATGACCCTTTAAATATGGTTTTAAAAAAAAAACCTCTGTTGAACGAGTTGACTTTCTTTAAATGTTTATATTTTTACTACAATAAGCATTTACTGAGTTTTTAACAAATCAAAAGTGGTTCTTAGAACCAAATTTAAAGGAGCAATCAGTCATTTTCTGCAGTGATTCAACTTCACCACTGTGAAACAGGTGTCATACTGACACCAAGAGGCCTAGATGTAGCAGAAATTTAGTATTAAACTGTATTTAAAAAGGCCACTGGGGACCTGCTATATGGAGCATGAGCTGGTTTCTTCAGGGAAGACAAAACGTTTTGATCCTTCATCTGATGTAAACTGATTTCTATAGAGAAACTACCATTAAAAAGGAAATAATCACTTTTAAAAATAATGTGTTTTTTTTGTTGTAAAAATGACTGACTGCACCTTTAAAGAACTGTAGGAACAGGAGTTCCTCTTTCACTGAGAACTACTTTCAGCCACATACACACACACACACACACACACATACACACAAAGCAAAACTAAACACTGGGATCCATTTCATGAAAGTAAAAATAACACAGAAGTTACATGGAAATTAGCTGATTTAGCGCAGAGAACATAATGTGCAAAATCACAGACAAGAGTCAGGAACAGTTCTGTAATTTTTTTTGTAAGTGCTAAAGTGTTCAGAGTCTCAACAGCGTCCTTCCATCCACACTGTAAAAACGTTTCAACAAAGTAATGTTGATTTCTAGGCTCCTTTTAAATCTAACTATAATTTGTCAGAACAAGATAAAAATACTTCACCCTGAGTAACATCTTATTCTCCAGGATATCCCACACGAGCGCTAATTAGCATAATCCCAATGTGTTCATACTTTAAGTTAAATGAAGTTCTAATTATTAATGTTAACAAGAATCTGTCTTTCAGTCTTTCAGCAGAATATTATACCTTCATTTATCTCTGAATTTTAAAGCAGCCCAATAATTAATTAAGTTTTCAGTGTAAAGTGAAAATCTGGGAGAAACCCAGCTAATACTCTCCTAAAGAGGCCCAAACCTGTGAGCATGAATAAAATACAGAATACAGAGGCAGACAGTAACAACTGGACACTCATGTTCCCTGTAACGTTACCTTTATGAGCATAAAACATGTATACATTTAGTTATGTTTATTTCTGATAAATATATTTTCATTTTTGTTACAGGTCAGCGTAACCCAGGACACTGTTAGCTTAGCGAGCTAACTAGCTTCCTGCTAAAAATCCAGCAATTTGCATATTTTCTCTGATAGGAAAACTTTGTATCTCTAAAAAGTAACTTAATTTAATAAAGTACCTTTCCACTGGACAATTTTGTTTGAATTTTTAACAGAATATAATGAGCATACTGTAAATTTATATTTAATTATTTTGGCTCAGTAGTGAGTAAATTTATTTTGGAAGCAGCATGAGGCTCATCTAACGCATAGCTAACATTCAAAAAAAGCTAATATATAAGAAAACAACTTGAGAATTGTTTTTAAAAAATAACATTTACTCAAGTAAATGAGTAATTTCTAATAATACTTGTAAATCTATTCAAAAGAATTACTACAACATTAGTAGCTAGCGATGGGAATTAATTCAATTGCTATCGGTGTGCCATGATTATCAATGCAACTCTGTTTTGGGGTTTTGTAGTCTACATTATGATGTGTGTGTGTTATGCATCCAAGTGACACAGGTGCTACATGTTTCCCCTGTTGAATAAACATATGGCTGCAACACATCCAAATTCTTTACGAATTTATACAAAGTGTTTCCATCGTGTAACGGAGGAAACACATGGTTATATTTCAATCTGCATTAAATACATAAAAATAACATTCTGATTCATCGATCAATTTTTTCCGCACCGCAAGTAGCACTTACATATTAAGAAACATTATTTCCATTTCAGTTTAAAGTACCTCAGGATAGTCTCATGTTAAAACTCTCCTTTTTTCTTTTACACATTTACCCAAAAAAAAAAACACCAAAAAAATGCATCAGTCCATACAGTCCATGCTTTTAGGTCATCCACCAATGTTACAGTATTTGTCAGTTGTTGCACACTGACCGCTCATTAGTCCATCACACGTTTGTGAGCAGAAGTCCCAGTGTCCAAAAATGCTTGGCATCTTCTCAGTGCTCAGGATGCTCACGGCTCAGGCTCTAATCCCATTTGGCTGGGATCCCTCTTCCTGGTCCAGTAAATGAGAGCGGCTAGTTAGAGAAAAACATATCATAGATTCACATATCAGAGCCCTAGAGAGCTGATGGCGTCACTGTTTACATAGCGATGTAGCATAGCAAGGCTTGGCCGTTAATTTGGTTCATTAATGTAAAAGCATTGGTAAAAAAACACCAGAATTCTCCTTATTTCTTCTAGCGCCCATGGGATGTCCAGTAGTACATAAGCAGTATACAATTTTGGCCATTCTAGATTAAACACTACTTTTTGTTTTTTTCGTATTTTAACTACACTATGACTCACACGTTTTTTATCTAGAACCTCTGTAAGCTCGCCCTCATTGTAAAGAGTCGCGCAAACTGATTGGTTGATGCCTCTGTCAGTATCTAATCATGTTTATAGTTAATCCAATAAACCTTCAGTTCAGCTCCAGAATTCCTAATACATGCAAGATGAGATAAGAAAAATTCACTTGGACAGCCCAGGGAAAACGATCCTGAATATTTTGGTGTGTAGGGTGTAAATTTACTTGATGATCTATTAGTTAAATTAGTAGCTAAATTAGTTACGTAGCACAGTTAGCTTAATTGTTTTCTGTGCATACATTAGCTTTTCAGTTTGCTAGACTGCTCACAATGAAGTGGAAAAAATAACCACTTATGGTATAAATTAGCGCCAATCCGTGTACATCAGTAGGAGCAATTCCCCAAAACTAGCTTCACTGCACCGCCCCTGGAGGCTTTCTAGGGCTTTAATATGAATCTATGACCACAACATATAAAAAGTGTTCATATATGTGTATGAAATAAACATACACTCACTTTAACGGCAGCTCCACACTCGGATCTTGAACTAAGAGAGAGAGAGTGTTACGAGGATGGAACAGAGAGGGTTGGGAAATGAGAGGAAAGAGAATAAGTTTAATGTTAAAAAGCTATTAATTTTCATGAACTATATTATAAAATAAAATAATTAAATTATAATGATGTACATGGGGGTTGATGTCTTCTGCACAGCTTCTTTATGCCAAAGAAGGCTAAGATGGAGATGAAAATAAAAAGCAAGACCACTGCAACGGTTATCTCCACTGTGTGTTCAGAACCAGGTTTTATACCTGCACACACACACACACACACACACACACACACACACACACATATTTATATAAAATTTATACATATAAAATATAAATACATAACATATATAAAAGTTTATGTTCAATCTGGTCTCTTAGAGCGCCCTCTAGTGTCGGTAGGTACTCACAGATGGTGTGTGAGACGGAGACAGCGCCCCCTACTGAGCAGCTGTAGTTAATGGACTGTGTGCAGCTGATTCTGACGGTCTGGGAGATGTTCCAGAGGCCAGTTTGCTTATCCTCTGAGCTACTGTTCTTCACTGTTTGCCAAAAAGAATCACTGCCTTCTGACACCGTCCACACCATGTTCTCCCTCGGATATCCCCCTGCTGACCAGCAGCTCACTTCACAGTCCCCTGTCCCGTTGTCATGGTTACTGCACTTCAGTTTCGTCACGGTGGGAACGCTGTAGTTGGCTGGCAGTGGAAAGGGAAACAGAATCAACAACTGACGCAGTTTCCACAGTCAGAACTCTTTCAGTTCCTCTCACACACACGTATATGTACAGCCTTGTGAAGACGTTTGGTCAAACCACTTGTTATTGTTTATTTTCTGGGTGAAAATAAGTGAGAGCACACCTCTGCCCTGTGTAAAGCTGAGTTAACAGATTTCTGCTGTGACCTGCTTTAGCCAAAACCCCACGAGCCCCACAGCAGTGTTCTCCCCCTGTGTAAACAGCCCTGTTCAGAACCACCACTTTCAGCACCTGTTCCTTTAAATGATAATGAGCCGCTCGCTGTTCACCCCGACCCCGAGCGCACAGCAGTGAGGAGCGAGGAGCAGAAGCTCTGGTTTTTAGCCGTTTTCACTCGCTTCTCTATCTTCTTCGTTCTCGTTTTCTCCGTTTTTACTCAGTGCTCTTACTTCTTATTTCTTCAGACTTAGGCAGCACTCAGTAAACTGACTGGATGGTCTTGTTTCACAGTGTGTGGGTTGGTGGGCTCCAGAGCCACACATTAATATGTACATGCACTGAACAAGAGTTGTTCCCAATATTTCATAACAATAACATGTAAAGGTGCCACCATTTTGCACAGGCCTTATATAAACACTCAGTGGCTGTGTCTGAGACATCTGCTGAGAGAGAAAGGCACCAGTTTCTGCCCAATGTTTGTATACATTTGGATACATTTCTGCCTGAAACACATATGGAGCGCACTCCTACCCTCTTCCAAATGTTACATAGTGAAGTTCTGCAGTGCTGAGCCTGGCATAGCTACAACAGAGGCTCTATTCTTCCTGATAAAGCTCAGTGGAGCATCACAATGACTTTGAAGCTGTAATTTTAAGATTTTTGTTTTTTTTAAAGGAGCAGTCAGACATTTTCTTCACACCGTTCAGGACATGAAACATGTTCTTGTGACATCTCTGTGGAGTGAAAACTGGTCCATACACACCCTACAAAGCTATCTGAGTAAATAAAACCCTTCAGTGAAGATGATAAATGAGGCTTTGTGAGTGTGTCGTACCTGTGAGTGTTAGATTAAACACACGTGCTCGTATTGTCTTGGAGCTGTACATGAGGAGGCAGATGTACTCCCCCTCGTCCGACACGACCAGGTCCCACATGTCCATGCTGTGCTGTACTCGGTTGGCACTTGTCCTTTTTTTATACTGTTCCAGCAAATTGTTCTCCACTGGTTCAGTGTAAAAGCCATTAACAAAAGTGGTGTACTCTCCTGTGGAGACATTTTTTTTCTGGAAGAAAATCCCACTCGGCTTTTGTTCCTCCATTAGACAGGTCATTGTCACTCTCCCACCAACCGTGCCCCTCAAATCCAGCACTGTGGGTTTATCTTCTTCATGTGAACACACAGAACAGCCTCACTTTAGTTCTACACTTACATGTCATTACGTTTTATTTGGAAACAAACAGGTTAGAGCCCTGAAAGGCCTCAGATAAATCCATCCAATCAGGATGGTTCTCTCTGCAGTATCTGGGAGGATTACAGCCATGCCCTTCTCCCATTGGTTAGGACTTTAAACATTTGATTGAATGCCTTATGGATTAGATTAACTACTAACATGACAGACACGTAGTCTCTACATGTCTGGTAATGCTTTCACTACATGCTAGAACATAGCTGTGAGGATTTGATGGCATTCATCATTGATAACCGAAACTGGATGATTAGTTCTGGATCAAAATCACCACTCAGACTCATCCCAGAGACATTAGATGGGTCCGCTGAACTCTTGGCATTGGGCATGTTGAGTTCCTCTGTGGACATTATACCCACATAATGTAACACGAAAGCTGAACAGAGAGCGAACTTATCCTTTGAAGTGTGAGGATCACAAATCTGTGGCTGAGACTCTGTGTTAATATGAAACTGTTAAAGAAACTGTGTTATTGGAATGTAACACACACACACACACACACACACACACACACACGCACACACTAGGAGTTCATATCTCATTTCCAGAAATTTCAGAAGAATCAGAGTGGAAGTAAAAGTGAGAATATCAGTCCCGTGGGTGTTTTATCATCTCTGAAACAGTTCCAATTTCTCATTAACGGGACGCCCCCAGTAACACACCAGGACTTTAGTCTGAACAGTACCAGCTTTTAATCAGACCTATAGTGTTATTGTCTTTGTTATAAGTTCTCATCTGAAAAAGACTCTCATTTTTATTTTTAATTTTTATGTTATAATCTGTTGTAACCCACATTTCCCCCTGTTCTTCAGCGTCCAGGACCCCCACAGAGCAGGTGTGATGTGGTGGTGGATCATTCTCAGCGCTGCAGTGACACTGACATGGTGGTGGTGTGTTAGTGTGTGTTGTGCTGGTGCGAGTGGATCAGACACAGCAGTGCTGCTGGAGTTTTTAAACCTCTCAGTGTCACTGCTGGACTGAGAATAGTCCACCGACCAAAAACATCCAGCCGACAGCGTCCTGTGTCACTGATGAAGGACTAGAGGACAACCGACACACACTGTGCAGCGACAGATGAGCTACTGTCTCTGACTTTACATCTACAAGGTGGACCAACGAGGGAGGAGTGTCTCACAGAGTGGACAGAGAGTGGACACAGGGTTAAAACCTCCAGCAGCACTGCTGTGTCTGATCCACTCGCACCAGCACAACACACACTAACACACCACCACCACATCAGTGTCACTGCAGCACTGAGAATGATCCACAACCACATCACACCTGCTCTGTGGGGGTCCTGAGCGCTGAAGAACAGGGGGGAAAGGGGGCTAACAAAGTATGCAGAGCAACATGTGAACAAATCACAATAAACAATAAATACATAGAAGAAGCTAAAACAGAGATTGCATAATAATTGGGTTATTTTTATGATTTTGGAGCATTGCTATCAGTCATTTCATCTTGACATTTTAATGTAATGCAGAAAACATCTGCACACATGACAGAGAAACAAAAATGAAAATATGCAAATACTGGGGTGTATTTGGACAGTAATGCTCTCTGTTATGTGGAGACAGTGGATAGAGTTCACATGACAGTTCTTACCGCTAATGACTGGCTGCAGAACTGAGAGGAGGAGCAGCAGTAACCTGGTTTGCATAAAACAACAATAAATTATCAACATAAACCACTCACAGGCTAATTCTGAACATCTCAAAATCAAATTCATCATAGTTTATATCCAAAATACCTACATTAGTGATTGTTTCTGGGCAGTGTAGGGTTAATCAGAGAAAAGAAAGAACTTTAGGGTTAAATGGTAAAATATCTGTGGTGGAAACAAAGAGGCAGAGACTACAAGAAAACTCAGAGCAGGAACCAGATAAAACAGGAAAAGAGTCTGAATAAACACACACACACACACACACACACACACTCAGGAGAGGTCACCAAAGAGAGAAAGAAAAGAGAAAGAGATAGAGTGAGAAAGAAAGAAGGTGTGTGTGACAGAGAGAGAGCGCGAGAGAGAGAGCGAGAAAGTATAATCAGTGAGCTAGTATAATCACCGTGTTAGTAAAATCAGTGTGTTAGCATAATCAGTGTGTTAGTACAATCACTGTGTTAGTATAATCAGTGTGTTAGCATAATCAGTGTGTTAGTAAAATTAGTATGTTAGTATAATCTCTGTGTTAGTATAATCAGTGTGTTTGTATAATCACCGTGTTAGTAAAATCAGTGTTAGTATAATCAGTGTGTTAGTATAATCTCTGTGTTAGTATAATCACTGTGTTAGTATAATCACCATGTTAGTAAAATCAGTGTGTTAGTATAATCACTGTGTTAGTATAATCAATGTTAGTATAATCACTGTTAGTATAATCTCTGTGTTAGTATAATCAGTGTGTTAGTATAATCAGTGTTAGTATAATCACAGTGTTAGTAAAATCAGTGTGTTAGTATAATCTCTGTGTTAGTATAATCAGTGTGTTAGTATAATCACGTTATTTATATAATCTCTGTGTTAGTATAATCACTGTGTTTGTATAATCACTGTGTTAGTATAATCTCTGTGTTAGTGTAATCAGTGTGTTAGTATAATCAGTGTGTTAGTATAATCTCTGTGTTAGTATAATCACTGTGTTAGTATAATCACTGTGTTAGTATAATCTCTGTGTTAGTATAATCAGTGTGTTAGTATAATCACTGTGTTAGTATAATCAATGTGTTAGTAAAATCAGTGTGTTAGTATAATCTCTGTGTTAGTATAATCAGTGTGTTAGTATAATCTCTGTGTTAGTATAATCACTGTGTTAGTATAATCTCTGTGTTAGTATAATCAGTGTGTTAGTATAATCACTGTGTTAGTATAATCACTGTGTTAGTATAATCAATGTGTTAGTAAAATCAGTGTGTTAGTATAATCTCTGTGTTAGTATAATCAGTGTGTTAGTATAATCTCTGTGTTAGTATAATCACTGTGTTAGTATAATCAGTTTGTTAGTAAAATTAGTGTGTTAGTATAATCAGTGTGTTAGTATAATCTCTGTGTTAGTATAATCACTTTGTTAATATAATCAGTGTGTTAGTATAATCACTTTGTTAATATAATCAGTGTGTTAGTATAATCTCTGTGTTAGTATAATCACTATGTTAGTATAATCAATGTGTTAGTATATTCTCTGTTTTAGTAAAATCAGTGTGTTAGTATAATCACTGTGTTAGTATAATCAGTGTGTTAGTATAATCACTTTGCTAATATAATCAGTGTGTTAGTATAATCTCTGTGTTAGTATAATCAGTGTGTTACTATAATCAGTGTGTTAGTATAATCTCTGTGTTAGTATAATCTCTGTTAGTATTAGTAATGTGTGCTTGAAACTCCTCGTATAGAATCAACTCCTGAATAATCTGGAATAGGAATTATTTGTGTATATAATCCACATGTGTGTGTAGTATGTGTGTGATCACTGTGTGTTATGTTTGCATTCAGTCTACAGATGTGTTAAAATGTGGAAAGTGTAAAATCTGTGTCTGTGTGTGTGTGTGTTTCTGTGAGAGTACGATCTACAGTGTGATGTTTTGTTTAGAGATAAAATCTGTAGTGTGCATGTGTAATCTCTGTGTATGTCATCTGGAGATCTGTGTATATAAGCCTTCTGTGTGAGTGTGTGTGTGTGTGTGTGTGTGTGTATGTGTGTGTGTGTGTGTGTGAAAGAGAGAGAGAGTTAATTACTTGAGGTAAAAGTTAATTACTTGTAGAATTGCGGCTCCATGTGAACTGAAGTGAAACAGATATTGACATGAAACAAAATGACATCATTAAGTTTCGAGGGCTGGGGCCAAGATCGAGATGACATCACAAGGAATTCCCCGCATGCTGGCAACACCTTTTGCACACACACACACACACACACATACACACACATTCCCAATCCATTAATAAAACAATCAAAATATAGTAGAAATACATTCTACTATACACAAACAATAAAATAGCAACAGATACGTAATACCTGAGTACAACATTCACAATACATTAATAACATATTAACTATATTCCAATTAAATGTTCACAATACTATAATATTAACAATAATAATAATAATAATCATCATCATATTATTATTACTACAATCATGATACATTAATAAAATATTCCCAAAAAATAATGGTGTAAAATTTATACTAATAACTATTAATACACAAATAACATTTTCACAATACCCTAATATAACATTCACAATCCAGTAATAATAATAATAATAATAATAATTATAGCAACAACAATAACATTCAAACTAATTATACTCTAATACCACATTCACAACCCAATAATAAGAATAATAATAATCATCATCATCATCATACAGCCACAATACAATTCCCAATACAAGGTGTGTAACATTCTGAAACATTAATAATACATTCACCATCACCAGAAATCACAATCACAAAACACCAATAAAACATTTACAATTCTTTAATAAATAGCTCCCAAAACACTAATGAAACATTGACCATGAACCAAAACAAACTCCAAATCAACAAATAAAACATAAATACACTAATGAATCAGACAGAACTAAACTTAACCTAACTCCTAAACCCAAACCTAATCCTACACCCAGTACTGGCCCTAAACCCAAACCTAATCCTACACCCAGTACTGGCCCTAAACCCAAACCTAATCCTACACCCAGTACTGGCCCTAAACCCAAACCTAATCCTACACCCAGTACTGGCACTAAACCCAAACCTAATCCTACACCCATTACTGGCACTAAACCCAAACATAATCCTTAATCCCAACATCTAAACTAATCATCATATGCCCCTTATAAATGTGATCATATTTTATCTTACCAGTAACTGCGACGTTTCCTCTTAGCTACAGGCAAAAAGAAAACAGGAAAACACACAATCGCTGTAATATTAGAGAGGGACAGAGAGCAGGAGAGAGAGAGAGAGAGAGAGAGAGAGAGAGATACAGGGAGGCTATTGATAGAGAGGATTCAGACAGCAGACGAGAGAGAGTGTTTACAGAGAGAAAAAGAGAGTGTTAAGATACAGACAGAGAGAGATAATGTGCACGGAGAGAGTTAGGTACGAGCACAGAGAGAAGGGTTGGAGGGAGGGAGAGAGAGGAGGGAGGGACTGAGGGAGGGACTGAGGGATGGAGGGAGTGTGTGTGTGTAATGAGGAAATGCTGTGAGCTGCAGTAATTCTCCTAATACTGAGTGTTTAAAACTTGTGTGACACATACTTTATTGTTTTTTGATACTATGACATTTAGACATGTTTTTATTTAATGTTTCTTACTTTTTAAGTGTTGGATACATAGGTTTATAGTCAGTCACAATCATTCTATATTTAACTAACCTGTGGCAGTAAACACACACACACACACACACCTGGAGTGGCGGGACGCCATCCCCAGTGCTGCAGTTGAGTTGATGAAAGGTGCTTTGCTCAAGTCCACTGCAGCCGTGGATTGAAGGAGGAGACAGTGCTGTTCATTCGAGTTTTCTGGACCCAAGCTCAGCTCAGATAAAGCTCGAAAGTCAATGGAAATAAGCGATACAATCAGATGAGTCCATGTTTGACTTGTTTTTATGAAAAACATACTGTATATTTGGTTTTGAAAATGAAAGAGAGACCTCCAGACTGCTGTCAGCATCACCTTTATTCTTTGTCTGTAACCCTTATCCAGTTCAGGGTAATGGTGGGTCCAGAGCCTAACCAGAATCACTGGGCGCAAGGCGAGAACACACCCTGGAGTGGGTGCCAGTCCTTCACAGGGCAACACACACTCACACATTCACTCACACACTCATACTTATGGATACATTTGAGTCACCAATCCACCTACCAATGTGTGTTTTTGGACCGTGGATTGAAATCGGAGTACTCAGAGTGGGACTCAACCCACAACCCCAGGACCCTGGAGTGGTGTGACAGAGATACTACCTGCAGCGCCACTACAAAAAGCAATATCTGGGAGACTTGATGTGAAGGTGAGTCGAGATGATGTCTTTTCCTGGGGAGTCCATGGTTTTTTCAACAGGCCTCATTCTGCATGTGCTATAACAGCATGGCTTTACATGTGTCTGACTGACCTACCTGCAGTCCAGTATTGCGTATATTTGCGTATCTGCTCATACAAGGGGATATTTCTGCACGGATTGTTTGAGGGAGCAAGGAGGCTTCTTGAACGCACACTACAACCTACACACCTTGCTCTCCTGCCCTGCGCGCTCGCTCCACACTTACAGCCATTAATCTGTAGTTTTTGCCCTTGTGTTTACCTTGTTTTTCTGAGTCAGCAACTATTTTGCTGATGTGCTAAAAATAATGTACATGGTGTAAAATAATGTTAGCAACAAATGTAAATGGTACTGTTAGTACTGTATAACCTACTTTATTAGTAATAGAAGGCCAAAAACAGATAAAAACCCTACATTGTTGCCAATTCAGAGAAATATAAAATAAATTACTAGCTGTGGTGGTCTGTTGCCGTTCAGAGGGCATTGTCAGATTTTGCCCCTAACCACCTCCCACTTGCCGGCCTGTATGTCCTGCCCAATTGGCGGTCATGCCATCCAATCAGAAATGAACTTTGTTATTTGTCGCTTCTGATTGGCTGAAACTGAGGCCCTTTTTTTAATGGCTGTAAGTGTAGAACGATCGCGCAGGACAGGAGAGCAAGGTGTGTAGGTTGTAGTGTGCGTCCAAAGAAACCTCCATGCTCGCTCAAAATATCTGCGCACACAGAATTATGGCACAAAAATTACTCCATAGTCCAGATATATCCCCTATGGCACATGGAGAATCTGACAACAGGAACCAGAGCAGCTCAAGTCTTGTATCAAAGTATTGGCAAAACATCAAAACTCACAAAACTGCAGCACACAGTCTTCTCAGTTCCCAAATGATTAAAGGAACACAGTGAGAAACTCGCCTCTGTCACAACTTTGTAGAGTGTGTTCCAGGCGTCAAATTCTAAATGATTTTACATTAACGATGATAGCACTTCCACACTCCCTTTTTAATTACATTTTACAAAATGTCTGACTATTTCCACAAATAGGGATTGCAGAACTTTCACACTCTGTAGCAATCCAACACTTTCAGTTACATCAAACTGGGTTCAGAAACAGGCAGGAGCTTAGAGCCCAAATTAATTCTCTAATAGATAAATAAGTAAATAAAAAAAAAAAACAGAAAAAAGACAAAAGACAGGAAACACTAAACAGGAAACAGAAACAGAGTGAAACTTTATTCAGAGATAAAACCCACCCGAGACCCTAACTGTTGACCAGCTCATTAGGGACCTCAGTACGAAAAATGCTACATGCTAATATTCTAATGCTTTATTTACACTCTGTTTTCGAGGGCCCTGTATAATCTGGAAGTGTTTACAGAAAATTAATAAATAACTTAATTAATTAATATATAAATACACCCAGGACCCTATATTTGAAGGGACCTGTATTTCTAATGATCCATGTTCTGTACATTTCAGCAATGAGGATAAAGTCACTGTTCTTCCTTTTTTTACAGATATAAGACACAGCTCAGACACACACACAAACAAACACAAACAAACAAAAGCGCCATTCTGTTCCATTTGATAGGTCTGACCTTAAAGAGGAGTCATTTCTGAGGAACAGGTGACTAAAGGGATGAAAGTTTGGCCTGATCGTAAGCACTCAAACACTGTGGGGGATTTTGGACAGTGATTTCACTTTTTTTTTCTCTACTCTGGAAGTCCAGCTCAAGCTTCTGTTTATCTCCAGGTGGACGACAAGGAAAAGGAACAAAACCTGCTGCGTTCGCTCTTCACCACATTCTCTTCGGATTACGGACAACGTGACAAAAAAAAGGTTCTAGACACAGGCTTGTTGTTGATGGTGGTGTATGTTTGGACCTGGATCACAAACACAAGCTTAAAAAACTCAAACCTGTCCCAAATGTATTGCATTGATCTTGATCTCTCCAGAGAACAAAGTTCTACTGCTCCACAGCCCAGTGCTGGAGGCTTATACCACCCTCCCTGGCTTTGGGCACGGTGACCTTAGGCTCATATGCAGCTGCTCCAGAGTATCTCAGTGTCTATAAACATATGGTTTATGGTCATTGTCAAATTGGATGATTATTCAACTTCACTTTTTCAGATGGATGTAGACTTCCTGAGTGAATAAAATAAAAGGGAAGAGCCAAGGGGTCAGAGAGAGAGAGAGAGAGAGAGAGAGAGAATAGGTTGAGTAATGAGGGTATAACGTATGTAAATGGCATGTTTTTCGTAATATAACCTCAGGATGATTTCTGTGGAAGGGAAGAGACAGAGAACACGAAGGGCATTGTGTAAAGATCATGTTTATCAGAACGATCATTTAAAGCTCATGAGTTATCCGCTGATAAGTTACACCCCCCAAACACTCATACACACACTTCCACCTCTATGCACAAACACACACACCTTTCTATTGTGATTAAATGATAGTATTGATAGATACTCATAGATAGACTCATGAGACTCACTTATTTCACAGGAGTAAGGTGCCCCCACTCTTCAGACCTTTACTTCCAGCTGCTGTAAGCTGCCTACAACAATAAACCTCCGCAGATTCAACCAAATATGGATTAAAAACACTTACAAATATAGGAACACAGTGTTCATGGAATAATAGGCCTGAGAACATAGGTCCCTGGAAATAGGGTCCTTGGAAATATAGGCTGCTGAGAAGGTAAGTCCCTGTGAATATAAAAAGCCCTGGCTCTGGAAATGTAGGCTCCTAGAAATATAAGGTCTCAGGGACGTAGGACCTTGGGAATAAAGGGTTTGCAGAAACAGAGGCTGGACAATATAGTGTTCTAGAAACATAGGGACCTGGGAATATTGGTTGATAGATATATAGGGTTCTTGGAAAATAAGTCCCTGGAAATATAGTTTGCTTGGTTTGGAAGGGGCCCAGGGAATTACTTTAAGGCTGAAAATAGTGTGTTAAATCGTGAGGTTCTTTTTCCTTTTCTTTTCTTATTTGATGGTAACATTTGGGAAAGTTTCTGTGAATGGTGTGTGTGTGAGAGAGAGTGAGTGTGTGTGTAAGAAAGAGAGATAGACAGAGAGAGAGAGAGAGAGAGAGAAGAACGAAGGGGAGGAATTAACTGTAAGTCTTTCTGAACAGTTTATTTTTGGACTCCAGACGACTGAACAACTGACAATACGCCAAAGATGACTGCCTTAAATCCTCCGCTGAACCCACTGTAGCGGTGACAGCGCTAAAAACTCTGGTCCTATCTAAGACCAAAGGCGCTGACACATTTTAATATAACAGTCTTTTCTGTGAATATGTAAAGGATCTCCATTAATCTTGTCGACTAAAACCATGAGACTGACCTGGGACTGCTGTAAAGCCATTTGGGAATGTGTCTCAGGGCTGGTTTTAGTGTAAAGCACAAATTCCCCCTCCTACACTTAAGTCAGAGTTCAGTCATTCATCTCACGCTCCAGAAGAGTCCACTCACTGTCCGAAACCGGGACAGAGCCCTCATCAGAACAAGAGCAGTAGATCTGATGGGGTTCAGCACCATTAACCTGTGTGAGTTCAGGTGCTGGTGTAGGACCATTTAGACCTGGATCTAACATCTATAAAACATTGGCAGATATTCCAGAGCGTCCCATTTTATTTCCTATTGCTCCATAGTGGCAGCACACACTTTGTCCAAAATGGCTGCAGCTTTACTCACAACTTTAACACTCTTTCAATGTGTGGGCGTTTTTTGGAGAACATTGAGTGTCTGTAGCATTTAGTGAACTTGAGAAATGCCCCAGTTATTTTAGGAGCAGCGTAAGCAGTGTCCTCACCTTGCGGACACATGGGCTATACGTTAGCCTTCGTACATTAAAAGGTTTTGTAGCTGAGGGTTTCACAGATTATTTTTGTGGTAAAACGTGGGTTGGGTGTTTTCTTATGACAATGGTGAGATATAAATGAACTGAAGTTGGTGAGTCAGTGAATTTGTTTATCTCTTTGTGTTTCACTTTATCAAAATCACTCACAATCTCTGAGTTGGCCCTCACCACAGTTACTGAACTGTGAAGCAGTGTTACGGTGTTCTCTGGCGTGACAGAGCCCACAGAACATTACAGACTGTTTAGAGATTAGAAGTTAATAGGTCTATATGAATACAGCCTGCTGTTTTAAAATAATAATAATAATAATAATAATAATAATACATGGCATAACAGCTAAAAGTGGTGATAGCAGGCGGCAACCAAGCAAACAGCGTAGAAGAAAATTAGCCGAAATATATGTCACAATAAGGAACATGACATCACCGTCAAACAACAACTTCTTGGCTTTGTCAATATTAATCGTTTTAAACTAAATCGTAAACTGAGCAAGGCTCCTAAACACCAACTGCTCCCTGGGCGCCGTGGCTAGAGCTGCCCACCGCTCCAGGTGTGTGCTCATTGCCCCTAGTGTTCACTAGTGTGTGTAAATGTGTGTTTCACTGCAAGGATTGGGTTAAATGCGGAGAACAAATACCTTTGTGTGCAGCACAGTGGCCAATAAAGTGATTCTAATTCTATTTGTGACCAAGAAATATCTGTCCTTTATTATCTGTTTAAACAACAGCAGAAAATCCTAACTCATCTTTCTACTGTTTCTCAGCCGTTATGTTTTCAGTTTTCAGACCAACGCTCCTCTGCCTTTATCATTTCTCCAGTCACTGGAACAATGACACCAAGTAGCTCCGCGGCTCACAAAAACAGACGCTTACCGAAATGTCAGCGTGTAATTCAACAAACGAAGCCTGGTGCTGTATTAATGAAGGTAAAATAAAATGCGCTAATTTATGTCTGTTTTTTAAAGACAGCTGTGATTGACTCTGTGGCAGGCAGATAACCAGCTACAGCTAAAAGGGTGACCAGACCTCCGCTCCTTTCTGGAGTGAACTGGTTAAACCTTTCCCTTTGGATCTATTTTGTGTTTCACCCATTTTTTTCCAAAGAGGGAACACAGTCCCACAGTATTTTGTGAAATCCATGCAAACGACTGCTTACTTACCAGTTGTAAGCAGCGGCTGTAGACAGATGTGAGCAATTTGGACTTTATTGTGGAAAGTGCAAAGCCAACAGGAGAAAACCAAGCCAAGGCCAAGCATGAGAACACACAGAGAAACACTCCAGACCCAAGAAGGGCACAATCCGATGGTAATAAGAAAGAGAAACATCAAGAATACTGAAGGAAAAAAAATTGCGGCAACTCCTCACATTATTAGAGTCCTAATATGCTGTTTAACACTTGAAGCGCCATGGCTCTTTGATCTATTTATATCTATAAGCGCCAAGAGCCACTGTGAGGACCTACTCTATGCAGTTTTTTAAATATATTAAATTAAATTGACTTATCTTCTTGTTAATGTTTCTTTCAAAGTTTTTAGTAAAGAATTCTTTAAATTTGACATATTCTCACAAGTGGTATCATTTGGTTTAAATAAATCTGTTCAGGCCTATTTATATTTTATAACTGGAATTTAATAATTATTTACAATAATTTAAAATTTAAATTGCTACAAAATGTGCAAAATTTACAGCAAAATTTTGCCTTATGTCTGTTATATGCGCGTTGTGGAGTGTGATGCTCTCTTTTTGGGGTCAGGGAAGTGGCCTCTAGTAAGGACCACGCACACAGAGGCTGAAAGGGGGAGGTGAACTCAGAAGATTTTTTGGGAAGGAGCTCAGGGGGCTTTGGAAACCTTACCCCTCCCGTTGGAGAGATGATTATAAGAAAAGGGTGGAGACAGGGTGGAGGTGGGAGTGAGTTTGTCTGACACAGAAAGGACGTGAGTTTACAGGGTATATATAGAGCAGAGGGAGGAGATGACCTCAGTACAGATGGGTCCTGTATTACAAAACTTCAATTTAGGCTCCTGCTATCAGCTGTTAGCAGTAGAGACAGCAGGCTGCGAGGAGAGCCAATTATCAGCGTGAAAGCAGACCCCCATCAACACGCGACCAACTCTGAGTGGCCGTGGCGACAGCAGACATGGCACTATATGAGACTTAAGGGTTAAACCACACTGGAACAGACAGTGTTAATATCACAGAAAAGTCCCTGATGAGTCTCGCGCTAAAATCTCAGACATTTTCAGAAGTAAAAGCTGTGGATTTTTGGAGGTGGTTTTGAATGCAGCTCTGAAAAATTAAAACCCATTTTGGTTCAAACAAAATGACTGTCCAAATATATATAACACACTCAATGTCTGAAACACACTCCCTCTTCCCCAAAAACGAAGGCAAATTCCAGTCAGAGGTCTGGGTGCTGGACAGTGTGTGTATGTGAGTGCGTGTTCATTCTGAAACCACTGTGACCTTTATTGCACTGTACTCTTCTAAAAGGTCAAAGGTAAATATGTCTGTAAATGTGTGTGTGTGTGTGTGTTTGTGAACAGGGTGTTTCTGAGCAGAGAACACCCACACAGACAGTGCCTGAGTTTCCCTTATATTCCTTTTTAATAATTCTCTTCCTCTCTGGTCACTGTAGTCTGAGACTACAACTCCCATGATGCTTCAGTGCAGTAGGAAAATTCCATTTGTGTCAACAGGACTGAACTTGGAAAATACAGGAAAACACACGTCCACAAGGAAAACAAACAAGCCCTCACAGTATGAGACTTTGGAAAGGGTTGGTCCCCAGAACGTGATATATTCCTTGTACACACACACACATAAGGTTTAAACTGAAAGGAATCTGCGGGCTTTTCCAGCAACTCCCTTCTTCCCTTTCTTTCATTCTCTCTCTCTCTCTCTCTCTCTCTCTCTGATCTCATTTCATTCTTATCTTTGAGTAACACAATGAAAACAATGAAAAATACACAAACAACATGACCTCAGATCCCTGCCCGTAAACTCACTGTAACCTGCAAATGACACAGTGGTTAATGTTATAAAAGTATCCAGAGAGCAGGCCGTTTCTCACTTGGACGTTACGGCTCAGTTACGGCACTGGCAAATATTGTGAGAACATTTGTTCCACAACACACAGAAATCTGGCCCATGTAAGTGGAGCTGTGGCTTGACTCGTCCTGAGTCAGTGGTGACAAAAGCCAGAGGTGGTGCAGATGTGTCACCATCTGCTGCAAATATTCATCACTTTCTGATACTTAAAATAACATTCAAAATGTGGTTCAGTGCTTAACATATGATCAGTGTGTGAAATACCAGTCAAACTGGATGATATTCTAATAACACTATGTGTAAAATGGCATGAAACAGTGGCTAAAAGTCCAGTCAGATACGGACTTGTGACTATGTGAATCCTACTGTGTTTAACACGCTATGATAAAGCTCACCCCTCAACCGTTGCAACGTGTAATGGTGGGAGGTGTTCTCCATGGGTAGAGTCGGGCGAGAGGCCTGTGATGATGTAGGAAATAACACAGAGGGGTTTGACTTTTGGTTCCCTTCCACCTTTATTTACACACCAGGCTTTACATCGCTATTTACAATATATACACGCGCGCTCCATGAATACAGAAAATTAACAAAAGTAAAACTCTCTATTAGCAGAGACAATAAGATATAACGACGACCAAGTCATTTGAGTCTTATTATACACTTCAAGTTATGTTCTCTTGCTGCGGTCTAGCAGAGTGCCCCTCATCTTTTACCCTTGTGTGGTTTATATATAGGTAGCCCCGCCCCCTAGAATATACCATTCCCTAAAGAGGTAAAATGGAACACACAGGTTTCATAAGCAATAAAAATAACAATGAACTAACAACATTCCAAATATTCATTTACGGCCATGGCATGTTTTACATTTATTAATAATTTCAATATTTATTAGTGAATATATTTTCCTTCTTCTAGATGCTAAGTCTCCCTTCCCTCTGTGGAGAATGGATTCAACCAGGTAAGTAAAACACATGACCCATCTGCAGGTGAGTAAGCACAGGTAAGTATACATATAATGGTTTCTATTGGTGATGTGTCAAAGGTACTGTACATCATTACACACGCCAACAAACAATGGGAACTACAGGACTGTGGCAGCATAGGACACTGGGAATTTAGGACCCTGGAGATGTAGAACCTTTGAACGTAAGATGATAGGATATTGGAAACAGGGGTCTAGGAGCATAGCGCCCTTGAATGTAATAGGACACTGGTAAAAGAGAACCCTGGAGACTTAGGACCCTAGGAACATTAGACCCTTGAACCTTTGACCATAGAAATGTTTATTTTTAAGGTTTTATACCCCACTCACTAAAATCCTAATATTTTTATTTTTACATCCTTTTTAAGCTGTTTTATTTGTGGTTAATAATCTGATTCATGACACATTCCCAAACAATCTACAGCTACAGCTATACAACAAAAACCATTTATTCAGGTTTTATTCTGTAAGCTCTTATTTCAGCTGGGTATTCATACAGAGGGCTTTCCCCAAACACACACACACACACACACGGTGAGTAATAACTCAGACTCAAGAAACCTTCCAATTTCTCTTAACTCACATTCCTTATCTCTCTCTCACTCTCTCTCTCTCTCTCTCACACACACACACACACTCACACTCTCTCTCTCTCACACACACACACACACACACACACACAGAAAGAGAGAGCTCTATTCCTCCTTTCTCAAGGTCTGTAAGGGGAAAATTTTTGGGAGATTTTGAGCTTTTCATCCAGGATCCTTTATAATCTAACTACTCTTTTACCTGAAGATATCAGTCTCAGGGAAACCACCTAAGAGTCCAGCCTTTTACAGAAAACAATTAGGAGTGTTTGGCTTAGCTTTCTCACAGAGTCTGTGCTCTCTCTCTCTCTCTCTCTCTCTCTCTCTCTCTCCGTACAGACCTTGTGTTCACATCAGTGGCGATTGCTCTAAGACTGCAAGGGAAGCTCAGCTTCCCCTAAAATGTCAAAAAATAAGTGATCAAATATATACTGTTGTGTGTACATGTCATTGAATAAATATACTACACTACTACTGCACTACAACGCGCTCAACTTTTGTTCAGAATCAGCTTCTTATCACTGGTAAAGACTCGGCTTTCCTCTCAATCAATCCCGCAGATTCACAGTGATTTAAACAGTGAGGATGCTGAGCGTCCACAGAGTTCAATAGCGAAGCAGCAAAGTGCAGGGAAACGAGACGAGTCATTGGATAAATGCTGGGCTTTGTCCCGCCCATCGGACGCTCAGCGTCTCTGGGGGTCTATGGGGCAGTGGGCTGGCCTCGGCTGGCCCGGACACTCAGCTTCTGCATGATGATTGGATGATCTGTCTGAGGCTGAATCCCTTTTTGATTGACAGCGAATCAGCGATCCTTTGGTGTAAAGATCCGTGGGAGCACAGGCGGACACACTTCACATGGGCCAAGGCCGTTTAAGCAGCCTAGCTCTGCTGGCCATTGAGAGGACACTAGTCAAGTCCCTGGAAAAGACGCCTTGTTGGTACGACAGGGTCAAAGATAAATTTCTTAAAAAGGAACGGAGGGGAGAATTTACGTATAAATAAACCGACACATTTTATGATGTAGGCTGAAATTGAGATCCCCTCCTTGAAAGACCAGCATCCCCCACTGGTTCACAGATATCAAAACATCTAATTTAACAGCAATAAATACGGCATACATTTTACAGAAAATGCAATTAAGTAGAATCCTCTGGAGCAGCTGCACATGAGCCTAAATTTACTATTCACGATGTCAAAAGTGCACCAGAGTGCTATAAAGCCCCCAGCATAGGGGTGGGAGTGTTTATCTGAGGTGATAGAGCTCAATGGTGTTCATAATCGATATAGATCAATCAGATCCTCACAGCAATGTTTCAACATCTGGTGTAAAGTCTTCCCAGAAGAGCAGAGACAGTTACTGCAGCAAACAGATGAGCAGGTGTCCAAAAACTTTTGTCTACGCAGTGTGTATTGTATCTTCCTCAGTCATATCTATTTACAGTCAGAGTTGTAGATGACGGTTTATTAGTGGCATCTATTGTTTATTCTTTTTGAGTATTTCCTTCACTGAGCTCACATTTAAAAGTAGGTCATTCAGGTCTTAGTACCACCTTAAATAAATACAAATGTGAGTTCTGTACCCTGAGGCTGCTAACAGTTGTTATATCGGGTTTTTTTTCCACTCAGACAAGAACAGACTTTTCTCTCTGTGAACTGAGAGACTTCCTGAACCAAAAATAACAGCCACAGAAACAATTCAGAAAAAAATTATAAATCACAGCTCAAACTTTTCTATATATATATATATATATATATATATATATATATATATATATATATATATATATTATTAATAATAGTGGATTCTCTGTATCATGGACTTGCTCTGAGGCTAAAGCAGGTCTACACTGGAGGCAATCACTCATTATTTGCTGTAGTTAGCAACTTTGCACTGAGTTAGCGTATTAGCTTCAGCTGGCGTATTGCGGTGAGATTTGAGGGGACATTAGAGAGGAGTATGACTAACTTACTTCTGCTTCAGAGGCGGAGAAAGGAGCTTAGGGAGTTCCACAGTCTCTTCTTGGAGCTTTGAGTTGGTATCAAATCTGCTAACAAGCTAACACACCAACAACACACAGTAAATAAAATAAAAGCACTACAGAAGTACCATGCCCATATTTTGATTTTTAAAAAAGAGGAATCTTGGGGCAAGATGGCGGCATATGACAAACACACAGCTGCAATGTGTGGAGGGGTTTGGGTGGGGGTGTAATTTCAGGTAATAGGCGGCACCATGGCACTGTATGTGGGGTAGCGCTGTAAATAGTTGACAAATGAATCGATAACCAGGGGTGTTTTTAAATTTGAATATTTTACGGTCAGATAATCTCATTCCTCCCCATTCACTGTTTGGTACTAATAATAATAATACGTTTATCTTGTCAGATTCTGAGAGATTATAATCATGGAAACCCTTTTGTTTTCAATTCTTACACCAAAAAACAAAACTGACTCACACTTGCAATGACATTCAGGTGACACATCAGAAAACTCATGATCATGACAGGAAATGACAAATTTTGATTTTAACTGTGATTGCATCTGTATTGTTTCACTTTAAGCAAATTACACTTCATCAATTCAATCAGAAGTAAAATACTTGATAAATGCACAGAATATGGCTAACTACTGGACATATATGTATAAATACTTACATTTCTATATAACTGTCTGACTGAAGTAATATAATTCCCAACCTGGTGTGATATATTATATTAACCCCTTGCTCCCAGGTGTTTTGCTCACCCTTCAAAAATGTCATCAGACTGCCATTCAAAGATGGCCTTATGGTTTAAGGGCAGGTATTTGGGACGGGGGAAATATGGCAGACAGCAAGAGCTGATTCCCAGACATTTCTAATGATTTAAGAAAGGGGGAGCATCACACACTCACCCCGTCACTCACATCTGTGTACACTGACACACACTCACTCTGTCACTCACACTCATACACCTGTGGACAGTTTCACACTCACCCCTTCACTCACATCTGTGGACACTGTCACACACTCACCCGGCCACTCACATCTGTGGACACTGTCACACACTCACCCTGTCACTCACATATGTGGACACTGTCACACACTCACCCTGTCACTCACATCTGTGGACACTGTCACACATTCACCCGGCCACTCACATCTGTGGACACTGTCACACACTCACCCTGTCACTCACATATGTGGACACTGTCACACACTCACCCTGTCACTCACATCTGTGGACACTGTCACACACTCACCCTGTCACTCACATATATGGACACTGTCACACACTCACCCTGTCACTCACATCTGTGGACACTGTCACACACTCACCCTGTCACTCACGTCTGTGGACACTGTCACACACTCACCCTGTCACTCACATCTGTGGACACTGTGACACACTCACCCTGTCACTCACATCTGTGGACACTGTCACGCTCACCCTGTCACTCACATCTGTGGACATTGTCAAAAATCACCCTGTCACTCACATCTGTGGACAGTTTCACACACTTACCTAGTCACTCTCACCTGTGGACACTGTCACACAATCACCCAGTCACTCACATTTGTGGAAGGTTTCACACACTCACCCCGTCACTCACTCACCCGTGGAAAGTTTCATACACTCACCCAGTCACTTACACCTGTGGACAGTTTCACACACACACACCCAGTCACTCACACGCTGACCCAATCACTCAAACCTGTGTACACTGTCACACACTCACCCTGTCACTCAAATCTGTGTACACTGACACACACTCACTCTGTCACTCACACTCATACACCTGTGGACAGTTTCACACTCACCCAGTCACTCACACCTGTGGACACTGTCACCCACTCATTCACACACCTTTTTGCAATTTCACATTCCTCCTACAACCAATGACCTGAGACAAGCTTCAAACCCAGGACCTCAAGGACCCCACGGCACCTCAGGAGCCCTATGGAAAGTAACCAGAGGAATGTAGGTGGATAAGAACAAATTAAACATGTTTACCTTCGGCTGCTGATTGGACAGGATTGAAGATGGGTGGTTCAAGATATTTCTAGTTGGTTCTAATGAAGAGCGAAGTGTTCCCTTGATGGGTTCTGAGTCCAAAATCGTGGCTTAGTTCATCTCTCACAGCAGACACTGAATGACTGAAGGTAAGTGCTGTACAAATGTAGTAGCTGGCATTCTCCAAACACATTCATCAGGAGTGTGTGTAGGTGTGTGTCTCTTATTATGAGTATTTGACTTTGTTAAAGACAGATACCAAGGGACTTGGCACCAGCTAACAGTGGGAAAACTGTACTTTTATGGCAGCATTTTAAACAAACAAGGTTTTTCCCAGCAACTAGCACTTCTGCTAAAGTAAACACCACCATGTTACACAACTCACCACCCTCCATTACAGGAGTGTTTCTAATAATGTGGCCTTTGAGTGAAAACCCCAGATAAGTGTTATGTTCATGTGCTTATTTACACTGGACATTGATTTCCTTGTTATCCAGGAAATGTACGTTTGTAAGCTTCACGGATAAAAGCGTGTGGACACCTCCCACAACACTGAAAGGATTAGGTCTGTTCATCAGTCTCTGTCTCTCACACATTTTCAAAAAATAAATGAAAAGACTATTAAAAATACATCATTATTTCCTCTAATTTCACTTTCTTGATGATTTTTTTTTACTAATAAAATGTATGTTTTATATCTCATTTATGCAGGGCTTGGTTGACATATGCATTATTTAAGAACAAATACATCCTTATGATAAATGATAATTCCATTATGCCATGCTCCGCAGCATCTGTGCTGTGACCCTGTTACAGCAACATATACATAAGGTTGAGGAAATTCCATTAGTCACTGGATAAACGCAAGGTTTCATCATTACAGCAAATCACAGAAAAGGGTTCTGCTAGTGTCAGTGATTTTAAATCAAAACTCAAAGACTGAGGAAACTGTCTCATTAAATTAGTTTCCTCAATCAATCTGGTTTTGATTTTGAGTTTTGAAACCACATTTAATCACAAATAAAATATGATGTATACTACATTGCTACATTGCTACTACATTTTTAATAACTGTCCTTTTTATTACTCTGTTTTTTATTGTTTTAAATTTTACTGAATAACATTTTTATTTACTTATTCTTTTTAAATTATATATATTCTATTTTAATTCTATTTTATACCTTCTATTTGTGTTATATATATATATATATATATGGCAAGGCAAGTTTATTTATAGAGCACCTTTCGAAGACAATGGCAATTCAAAGTGCTTTACAGAGCGATAAAGAAAAATTACAGTAGAACTTAAAAATTAAAGGTAAAAAAAAACCAAATAGAAGGTATAAAATATAATTAAAATAGAATATATAATTTAAAAAGAATAAGTAAATAAAAATGTTATTCAGTATAATTTAAAACAATAAAAAACAGAGTAATAAAAAGGACAGTTATTAAAAATGTAGTAGCCATAAACCTAAACCTCACACTAAACTTAACCTGAAGATTTAACTAGAGCCCAGAAAGCTATAAAAGCAGTGTTGTGTACATTTATCGTTAACAGAACACACTCGTTTCATGGCTCTTCTTTGTGTAAATAACCGAGACTTTGAGCACATGCAGGGAAACAGCGCCACCAGCGTCTTTTAAGGTGGAGCGATATGTTTGAGGAAAAATAACGACTGTTGTTTGTAGGTAGCGGAGGTTTATCTTGTCTGTAAGATTTTATTCACTGTTTGAATCCCCACAGAAACTCATTTGTAACTGGAGTTGTTCAGTTTTGTTGCACTGTCTCTAATGCAGTTACCCGTCTCCTGAGTTTGAAGACATTTCCACCTTAAGTGATCCGAAACAGCAAAAAATAAGTTGGTGTTACCCCCCTGTGGAGCAGGAATAGAGCAACATCCTCGTCTCGGTTCAGGGTTTGGAGGTCTGTCCATTGTCTAAAACAACTCCACGGTGGCGGTGGGTCCGGAGCCTGCCTGGAATCACTGGATACAAGACGGGGAGACATGCCCTGGAGGGGGCGCCAGTCCTTCACACTCACAACTATGGACACTTCTGAGTCACACATCCACCTACCAAACCGGAGCACACCAAGCTCTGACACAGTCACTCGGAGCAGGACGTGACCCCACAACCCCAGGGCCCCATAGTTAAATATTATTGTGTTGCATATATCTCTGATAAGTACATAAAAAGTAAATATATTTATCCTGAATTATTTTTTATTTTAAAAGAATTATATTCATAATAAACCTGAATAAATGTCTTTTTTTTGCATCTACACTGGGTTCAGCTTAGAGCTTATAAGGATTGTCCACAGACTTATGGCTCCATAGTGTGGACATATCTCTTTCTTTTTTAAATTCTGGAAATAGCCCTGAAAATGTGATTTTGTAAATTCCAGACACAATAAAATAACACTTTTGTTGTTTGGCCGGTTACTGTATATGACTCAGGTTTATTTAAAGCCTGGTTTACTGTAGATTACTGTTATTTATGCCTACAACACCAGACTGGAATCCATCAGTTGCTCTGCATACTTTTTAAGCCCCTTTCCCCCTGTTCTTCAGCGCTCAGGACCCCCACAGAGCAGGTGTGATGTGGTGGTGGAGCATTCTCAGCGCTGCAGTGACACTGACGTGGTGGTGGTGTGTTAGTGTGTGTTGTGCTGGTGTGAGTGGATCAGACACAGCAGTGCTGAGAATGATCCATCACCCAAAGGTGGGTATAGGGCTGTAGATTCCTGACATTTTCTTGAGAATGTGTGCGTCTGCATGCGTGGGTGTTAGTGTGTGTTTGTGTGCGTAGCATGTAGCGTGCATGTTTGAGGTGATGGAAAAGTCTTGCTTAATGCTAAGTGCTGAGTTTTACTTCCTGTAATGCCTCATCAAAGCATAACATTCCTGAGAAATGCAGTAGCTCGCCGCTCGCCCACAACTTGAGAGAATACCCTTTAATGACCAGCAGTGACCTTTTTTGGTTCCTGTGTGTGTGTGTGTGTGTGTGAGAGATAGACTGAGTTGCAGGGACATTCTACACATACATAAATGCACCACACTAGGGTTGCCAGATTGCTTGAGTAGGTTCCAGCCAAAAATGTAAATGAAAAAAACCCAAACCTCATCAAATTTCACAAAATAAATTATAAATATGACAGTAAACTCTGATAGCTTTGGAGATTGTTATTCTTTAACACCAAAACACTGACACAGCCAGCACACCTTTGTGGTGCCCACATGGGTAGAACAGGGATTAGATGGTTTCAGCATGGGCGTGGGCTCTGGGTGGGTCAGGACATGGGGTATTAGTAGGACCCATGTGTGTTAGCTGTATCAGATAAATGTGGGCAGTCCCACAGCTCTCTCTCTGTAGGTGGGTCTCGGAATCAACTACATGGCTCTTGTCTGAGGAAGCACATTGTTCGTTATTAAAAAATCTATTAAACAGCAAAACACCCAACCTGGCAACCCTCGAACCAGTGACTAATTAATATGCAAGACACACACACACACACACATACACAAACAGATCTTTGTATAATGTAAGAGGCATTTGGATTTTCTTTCATTTCAGAGTGAAATACTGACATCTAGTGGCTGAGAGAGAGAGAGAGAGAGAGAGAGAGAGAGAGAGAGAGAGAGCACCAATGAAACGGACCTATAATATACTTATTTTCTTTATTTATTTATGATAAACAAATAAACAACACCCCATCACAACGTTAACAAATATCTGTGCGTACAAACTTATAACAGTGTAGGGGATCTATTTTTCCACTGCAGAGTTTAGCAAAACAGAAAACTAGAACTGGCTGTAGTCCCGCTCATTCCACACATCTCATGCCCCAAACCCTATAGCTTCACCCCTTTCTCAACACAGCCTCATATTTTCTGCTCGAAGCCCCACCCCCTTCTCTAATAACCACGCCCTCCCTTGGCAAAACCTCGCCTCCTGTTCTGTAATATCAATCACCTCTCCTCCCGTGTTCTCTTGTAGACACACTCTCTCTTCCCAAAGCCCCTCCTTCTTAACTCAGCCGCACACACAGTCCTTAAAGACCTGCCTCCTTCTCTCTTAGCCATACATTAATTAGCAACTTTGATTAACAAATGATTCTCTCTTCTCAAAGTAACAGCTGCTTCTTTATTTCATAGCCATAATGTTTTCTCAAGTCCCATCTCCCCTCCCATAAATGTATTAGCCTTAGCTGTGTTGTTGTTTTCTCAGTGTTCAGGCTGTGGTTGCTGTTGCTGCTATAGTAACGTTATGTTGCTCTGGTGTATGTGTTAGCACCCTGTTAGCTAACAATATCTCCTGAAAGTTCACGCCTACAAACACAGCCCTGCCCCCTTCCATATGACCACGCCCCATGTGTGTTAGCTTCAGCAGTGGGTTGTTTGTATCTCACTGTTGTCGTTTTTGTCGTGGTCACATGGTTTTGTGTCGTCGTTGTCTCCAGGATCCGAGGTCACACTTTGCGTCGTGTTTGTGGCGTGAGTTAGTGTTCCATTAGCAACGGTGCTCTGCTGCAGGTGTGTGTTCCACTGGGGCACCGTGGCTCCGCCCCAAATGCGCCGACTCTCCTGAAAGTTGACACACACTGCACAAACACGCCCACTTTTCTCGCAACCACGCCCCCTTCTGTCACAGCCTCGCTCCTTCTGGCTCTGATTGCAGGGTCGTTTCAGTCCGTGTGGAGTGTGTGTGAGGGTGTGTGTCTGTCTGAGGGCCACAGACGCCAGGTCAGAGTGTGAGGACGTGCTGTCGATGAGCCGTGGGCCCAGTGCCAGGGGCCGGACGGGCAGGGCCAGGCGGAGAAGTTTCCAGAAGCGGGAGTCTGTTTTCTCGGAGCGCTCCCCGTGCCAGTGGACGCAGGTGGAGCTCCGCCGCAGTTCCAGCAGCTCACTGCAGGGGGCGCCAGATCCTTTCATCCGAACAGTGATCACAGGCGTGCGGAGTGTGTGGTGCAGATACACACACAACCGACACTCCAGCAGACTCACACTCTTCTCACACACACACTCCCCACTCAGGACCACCAGCAACCGCCGGCTCGCCTGCATACACCGCAACACACACTCCAGCAGATCTGTTACAAAGACAAACAGACAAACAGGTAAACACACACACACACATACTTTAACACACACTCCAAATCTGTTACAAAGACAAACAGGTAAACACACACACACAGCAGCAGACTGTTACAAAGACAAACAGGTAAACACACACACACACAGCAGCAGACTGTTACAAAGATAAACAGGTAAACACACACACACACACACACACACTGTAACACACACTCCAGCAGATGTTACATGCCTCATCAGCATTAGTCAACATTAGTTAGGTCTAGTCCTGATATTGGGGATTAGTGCAGAAACAACGCTCCAACTCATCCCAGAGAGCACAGTTCCACTGCTCCACCGCCAGGGGGCATCATTACCCTCTGATGGGCTGTTTCTGAGCTCATGTGCAGCTGCAGGAGAGCGTCCCCTTCCATCAGTCAGTGCTTTTCTCTGGAGATTAAGAAAGTTTGTGAACCACTGGACGTTATCTGGTTCAGTTAATGGTTAATTATTAGCTTGTTAAAGAAGTGAATCAGGTGTTAGATTAGAGAACTCAGCAACACAACCTGAGCTCAGCAGAAATAATATATTCGCTCATTAGCATACTGATTAGCATTTTCACCCACCTTTAATGGAAAATACATTACAGGGGGATTCCATTAACGTATATGTGCCCAGTCAGCAGTATGCAGTTTATTATCTCTCACATACGTATTATACAAAACACGCACACACACACACACACAGTGAGAACGAAATGCATGAAACACGGATGAATGCGGATTTTTTTAATTGACACACAAAAATAACATAATATAAATATGAAAACAATTTTAATTATATTTTTAAATAAATGAAAATGAATATGACATGGAGAAAGACAAATAATTCATAAAAAAAACACATATAAAACAAACAAAACCAGTCCGTGTTTGTTTAAAGCAACACTATGTAAGGTTTGGTATTTTGAAGCTGTAAGCTAAAATTTTAAGCTAAAAATGCTACCCAGTGTTGCTTTAATGTGGGAAATAATGTGGGACTGAATGACCATGAATATAACAAGTCTGTAAACTCTCCCCCTCCAAAAAACGGCTGTGTGGTCATTCTGTGGGTCAGTCATGCCTATATAAGGTGTTCCTGATGTTCCTGTTGTGATTCTGGACCAGATGGACTCCCTTTTAAAATCCCATTGGTTTTTCCCATAGAGAAAAGCAGCGTATACCTGGAACTCCAAATATAGGGAGGACCCAGAGCCGGTCTCATGTGAGAGGTGCAGTGTGTGTCTGCGGTGTGTGTAAAGTGTCAGTAACCAGTGCTGTGCTCTCTGCACTGTGTGTGTTTCCTGGGGTGTGTGTATCGAGTGACGGTTTGCTGTTATATTTCGCGGTGTGTGTGCTGTGTGTGCGGACGGGCAGCTCCAGCTGCAGTTGTTTCCAGAAGCGTGAAGACAGAGGCATGGACTCATCCCCTTTCCAGCGGAGGAGCGTTAGGGCCACCCTGGCTCTCCGCAGCTCTTTGACCCACAGCTGTTTGTTTATGTGTTTGTACTGGATCAGGACCACTTTTAGACTGCCTCCCCGCAGCAGAGAGAGTCCTGCCTGGAGCTCCAGCAGAGCCTGGGTACCCCGAACAGCACTGAGCGCGCTCACAACCACCACCAACCGCCGGCTACGACCCACAAACCGCAGAGTCTCGTCTGTTATTGCTACACACACACACACACATATATGAAAATATATTTTCACACATCACAGTCATAGACACACACACACACACAAATTGCAGTCTCTTGTATCTTATAGCTAAACACACAAACATAGATACATATTATAATTACTCACACACACACAAAAACAACAGGGTCCTATCCATTATAGCTATACACAGCAAATGTGTGTTTAGCTCTGCCCATTCAGCCTTCAGCTGTTTAGCCTCATGCAAAACAAGGCAGAAGTTATAAGGAGTGTTTCAGTCTGGCCTAATCATCTGAAAGAGGCACAGCCAATAACAACAGAGCATATTTACATAAATATTTCATTCTAAGAGATCAAACAAATGTTGGAAAATGGTCATGAAGTAATGGACAATGAAAATTTTATGATAAAAACCACACACAAATGTGAGTAGATCTCTGCTTAAACAAAAATGTTCAGAATCTCCATGTCTTTTAAGGTGGAACATGTGTTTGAGGAGAAACTACGTGTCTGAAGTGTAAAAAGTGTTTGAATTCCCACAGAAACTCTTGTAACTCGAGCTGTTTAGTTTTGTAGCACTTTCACTCTGTGTTTACTTTCATACAGTTAGCGCTCTCCTGAATTTAGAATGGATTTGGACTTAAATAACTTGAAACAGCAAAAATAGGTCAGTATTACCAACCTATGGAGCAGGAGTAGAGCAATATCCTCAACTTCTTTTAATGATTTTCAACATTTGGAGGTCCCTATGAAGTTTCTCTACTGTGAGCAGAAAGGGAGGAAGCCTAGCAATGTTTGACAAAGCCGCTTGGTTTTTTTTTTACTCATTTACTGACATCAGGGCTTTTAAATGTGCTCGTTGTTAATATTTAATACATTTCTTTTTGATTACCATCTTGAAAGTTGACTTTAAACATACTCACAGAAAACACACACACACACACACACACACACAAATACTCACTTCCTCCAGGGAGACTGTCTCTGTCGAAGATGCACACACTGTAACCAAGCTCCACTTCAAGAACTCTCCTCAGAGTCGTCATGACAAACTGCTCTTCCTCTCCGTTACGGGCGTAGGAGATATATACGTCAAACTCCTTATCGTCTACACACACACACACACACACAGAGGATACACACTTACAAAATCTCTCACACACTACAGTGCCAAAGCTTTCTGAACACCCACTAGTCCACAACGTCATCTGGTGGGGAGATAAACTAGAAGGTGGAACAATGCTGTGAGGATTTGATGCCTTTCTGCCACATATTAAATTTGAAATCCTCATTAATCAACTCTGATTTGCTCAGATCCAATTTGACAGATCCAACTGACTGTCTTGACAATTTACATTCATAAAAGTGACCTGTATCTGTCTGTAATGTGAATAAATCTGTCCCTGGCACAGCATGCATGCACACATTTATATATTAATGAGGCTGCATCCCAAATGGGTCCCTAAGCCCTGTGTAGTGCACGAAGGACGGTCTTAAATAACAGCATCTACACACAAGCTCTGCTCAATATGTGTAACACATATGCAGCTCTCAAGGCATTGTTTTGGTGCAGAAGGCCTACTTTCATCACTCACACTGTGCACTACATAGGAAACATAGATGGGTTTGAGAAACAGCCTGCAGTCACTAGCGCTGCTGTGTGTGAACAGGCAGAGAGATGCATGAAATCCGATCTGACCGTTTATGTCACATGCCAATGAATCGAAATCGTATCGGTTCAAGGATGATGTTGGAATGTGACTCAAATCTGATTCTAAAACACCGCATTTAAATTTGACGTGTTCACAAAGCCATGAGAAAATCTGATAAAAATCAGATTTGAGTCACTCTAGCGTGGCAATGTGAACAAAGCCTTAATTGTGCCCTGTCTCAGGCCTGCAGTCACAGTTTTAGATACAGACGAAAAATATGTTTCTGATAGAAGTGGGTTCTTGTTGTTGTGATCAGATACACAGACTGGCCACAAGGTGTCTCCAAATATCGTGTGTGTGTGTGTGTTTTGTATTTTGTACCTGTGGATCTCTCATCGGTTCCAAACCAGGAGCGATAGATCAGATGAAGCTCAAGTTTATAAACACGATACAGGACAAAGAGCAGAATGGCTAATGCTAAAGTTGCTCCCAGCCCACAGCCCAGCTCAACTGAGGGAATATACACTACACACACAAACACACACAAACACACACACACACACACACACACAAAGACAGACACAATTAGACATGTCACCAATGCTAACTAGAATACTGCATGCCTTTAAAGATTAGTTTCAGGTAAACAGTGTGTGTGTGCGTGTGTGTATTATTACCCTCCTCTTTTAGTGTAGCGATGCTGCTGCTGTTTCCTCTGCTGTTTTTAGCGGAGCAGCGAAACTCCCGCTGGAGATCAGATGTTGAAAACTCTGCTATGTGTAGGACTCTCAACACAGTAAGATCTCCATAATCATCTAACTCCACACTGAACACACACACACACACATTTCATACCAATCCATCTGGGTCTTCAGAGTACCTAGCTGCAGGTGAACTGTACACATAGGACAGGTTTTCAATGTATTTTACAGGTGTAAAAGTAGGCCTGAATTTCTTTGTGCCTGGCTGAGGTATGTAAGAAGTTGGTAGGTAGAGGCATGGCCTCAGTTTACCTGACTGCATGTGACAGGTATACCTTGTGGCAGGTCAGAGATGTGTAAACAGTTGTGGGTGGGCTTTAGAGTGTAGGTGTTTACCTGGCTGCAGGCGAGCTACAGCGGGGTTCTGCAAGTTCCTCCACTGTTTTGTTGTCGATGCTCCACCACACCATCCAGTCCTCATCAGGGAGGTATGGCAGAAATGCCCTGCAGGTTAGTTTAGCATCTTCACCTGCATCAACACCAGAGAAATATGTTAATGTTGCCAAGCAACCAGCATCCCTCATCATTGCAGAAGTATTATCACCACAGTATAGCAACTTTACCACTATCCACTGTCCTAAAACAGACATTATGTGTGTATATGTGTGTGTGTATGCAGTGTGTGTTTGTATAGAGTTATAGACAGATTTTTTTGTTGTTCTGTGTTGAACTCACCCACAGTAACAGTGTAGACGTGACCCGAGGTAGGATTGTGAATCCTCGGTTCTTTACTTCCACTGCTGGGTGCTGACAAACACACAAGTCATACAGACAAAGTAAGTAAGTGAGTAAGTAAGTAAGTAAGTAAGTAACTAACTATCTATCTATCTATCTATCTATCTATCTATCTATCTATCTATCTATCGAATATAGTGAAATCTAGTAGAACATATGAGTAGTGCAGAGTACAGTCAGATGCTGTAGAGTATTACAGTAGAGCGCTGCAGAGTACAGTCAGACGCTGTAGAGTATTACAGTAGAGTGGTGTAGAGTACAGTCAGACGCTGTAGAGTATTACAATAGAGTGCTGCAGAGCACAGTCAGATGCTGTAGAGAATTACAGTAGAGCACTGCAGAGTACAGTCAGAAGCTGTACAGTATTACAATAGAGTGCTGCAAAGTACAGTCAGATGCTGTAGAGTATTATAGTAGAGTGGTGTAAAGTAGAGTCAGACGCTGTAGAGTATTACAGTAGAGTGGTGTAGAGTACAGTCAGACGTTGTAGAGTATTACATTAGAGTGCTGCAGAGTACAGTCAGACGCTGTAGAGTATTACAATAGTGTGCTGCAGAGTACAGTCAGATGCTGTAGAGTATTATAGTAGGCTGGTACAAAGTACAGTCAGACACTGTAGAGTATTACAGTAGAGTGGTGTAGAGTACAGTCAGACGTTGTAGAGTATTACATTAGAGTGCTGCAGAGTACAGTCAGAAGCTGTAGAGTATTATAGTAGGCTGGTGTAAAGTACAGTCAGACGCTGTAGAGTATTACAGTAGAGTGGTGTAGAGTATAGTCAGACGTTGTAGAGTATCACAGTAGAGTGTTGTAGAGTACAGTCAGACGTTATGGAGTATTACATTAGAGTGCTGCAGAGTACAGTCAGATGATGTAGAGTATTACAATAGTGTGCTGCAGAGTACAGTCAGATGCTGTACAGTATTACAATAGAGTGGTGTAGAGTACAGTCAGATGCTGTAGAGTATTACAGTAGAGTGGTGTAGAGTACAGTCAGACACTGTAGAGTATTACAATAGAGTGCTGCAGAGTACAGTCAGATGGTGTACAGTACTACAACAGAGTGCTGAAGAGTACAGTCAGAAGCTGTATAGTATTACAATAGAGTGCTGCAGAGTACAGTCAGATGCTGTAGAGTATGATAGTAGGCTGGTGTAGAGTACAGTCAGACGCTGTAGAGTATTACAGTCGAGTGCTGCAGAGTATAGTAACGTATAGCAGCATATATAAAAATACTGCAGAGAATATTAAGGTACAGTTGATTGTAGTAAAGTATGTGTTCATACAGACGGCCCGGACGTTGATGGTGTGTGTGAAATGCAGTTTGTGTCCGTTGCTCTCGTAGGAGACGTTGCAGGTATATGATCCGGCAAAAGACGTCAACATCTTATAGATCACCACTTCGTCACCTTTAACCTCTCGATCAGGGAAAACCAACACATCCCCATCACAGTTCTACAGAGAAAGAGAGGGGAGAGAGAGAGAGAGAGAGGGGGGGGGGGGAATTCTTATTAACACACACACACACACACACACACACACACACACAGAAGCAGAGAGTCAAGATGTCATACGTGGAGCCAGGTGACAGTGCGTGTGTGTGTGTGCAGCTGCTGGAGGTCAGGACAGCGAAGTGTGTAGCTGCTCTGTATAGGGATGGAGACGTTGTGGTGCAGCGTCCTGTCACACACTCCGTCACGATCAATCACTGCCACCTCAACACCCATCTTCACACATGAGGAGGAATTCCTGCAGGAAAACACACACACACACACACACTGTTAGTCTTGTTTTACTTTCATAATATGAGTTAGAGTGTTTGTGTGTGTGTGTGTGTACCTGATCATAGAGTGCCACTGTCCCGAAGAGAGAGAGAGAAAGAGAGAAAGAGAGAAAGAGAGAGAGAGAGAGAGAGAGAGTACCTGATCATACAGATGTAAGTGCCGCTGTCCTGGCGAGTGGCTGGCTGAATCCAGAGCGAGTCTCTGTTTTTGAGGAAGGTGTGTGTTCCCAGGACGATGGGCTGCTCTAGCTCGTGTGTGTGTGTGTGTCTGTACCACAGGAGTGTGTGTCCAGAGCTTGATGTGTAGTTATAGAGCAAAGGGAAGGAGAAGAGAGGGCAAGCGATGCGTCTCGATTCCCCTTCATACACACCCACCACCACACCTGCGAGAATCCCCCAGTCCACACACTGCACACCTGGATCACAGAGAGAGAGAGAGAGAGAGAGAGAGAGCACACCATCCAACCTTTAATCTGAAAAAAAGATGACTGGTTTCAGATCTGTAAATCTGTTGGGGGCAGTTATGGGGGCTCCAGGGCCTTGCTGTTAGGGCAGTTAGGGGTCCCACCCTCTCTGGAGCATTCAGTGAGGTTTTGATGTCCAGTTATTGCCTCTGATTTTATGGTAATGTCAAATGTTCCTTAGTAACATCTCCTGGGAAATTAATATCTAGTACTTGAAGACCATTTTGATGGGAAGTTAAATAAATGACATTTCCACCGTACTGTAAATGAGAATGTCCTCTCTCTCTATCTCTCTCTCTCACACACACACACACACACACACTTGATGAGTTGATGAGAGTGTGTGTAATGACTGCCTGGAGCAAAGTGGACGGAGCGATAACTAACCACCGATCAATAACACACACCTGTCAGCCTCATCCTCGACCTCGAGTTATTTCTGCCACACACACACACACACACACACACTTAAATCTATATCCAGTAATTGAGCTTTAAAATTTATAATATAAATGTGTTGTAAAAGTAAAAACTTTGAAGTCAGACTCAATTACAGCTTCGAACGGCCACATCAGCATTACACTCATCAATAACACTTTATAACTCACACACACACACACACACACACACACACACACACACACACACTCTGTTCCCCCTAATGACCACGTAGCAACCATGCAACTGGTTGCGTAGCAACACCTGGAACCACTTAATCTCTTAAAACCTATGCTGCTCAACCTTTCTGTGTTTTCCTGTCCATGTCCAGCTCACTTTCAGACTGTACTCAAACTGATTGTTATTAATATTAATAATGATAATAATATTAGAGTGTATTTAAAAAAATGTGAGAACCAAGTTCTGTAACTGTAGGGACACAGAATAAAGAATATTCACTCATTCATTGTCTCTAACCCTTATCCAGTTCAGGGAGGCGTTGGATCCAGAGCCTACCTGGAATCACTGGGTACAAGGTGGGAACACACCCTGGAGGGGGCGCCAGTCCTTCACAGGGCACCACACACACACACACACACACACACACACACACACACGTTCACTCACACACACACTCACACACACATTCACTCACACACTCACACCTACAGACACTTTTGAGTCTCCAATCCAAACAACAAACAAACGTGTGTTCTTGGGTATGGGAGGAAACCGGAGCACCCAGAGGAAACCCACGCAGACACAGGGAGAACACACCACACTCCTCACAGACAGTCACCTGGAGGAAACCCACGAAGACACGGGGAGAACACACCACACTCCTCACAGACAGTCACCCGGAGGAAACCCACACAGACACAGGGAGAACACACCACACTCCTCACAGACAGTCACCCGGAGGAAACCCACACAGACACAGGGAGAACCCACCACACTCCTCACAGACAGTCACCCGGAGGAAACCCACACAGACACAGGGAGAAA
The DNA here is from genome assembly GCF_029633855.1 of Hoplias malabaricus. Classification (NCBI taxonomy): domain Eukaryota; kingdom Metazoa; phylum Chordata; class Actinopteri; order Characiformes; family Erythrinidae; genus Hoplias; species Hoplias malabaricus. Next base: position 52,579,206 of record NC_089800.1, read on the forward strand.
ACACCACACTCCTCACAGACAGTCATCCGGAGGAAACCCACACAGACACAGGGAGAAAACACCACACTCCTCACAGACAGTCATCCGGAGGAAACCCACACAGACACAGGGAGAACACACCACACTCCTCACAGACAGTCACCCGGAGGAAACCCATGCAGACACAGGGAGAACACACCACACTCCTCACAGACAGTCACCCGGAGGAAACCCACACAGACACAGGGAGAACCCACCACACTCCTCACAGACAGTCACCCGGAGGAAACCCACACAGACACAGGGAGAAAACACCACACTCCTCACAGACAGTCATCCGGAGGAAACCCACACAGACACAGGGAGAAAACACCACACTCCTCACAGACAGTCATCCGGAGGAAACCCACACAGACACAGGGAGAACACACCACACTCCTCACAGACAGTCACCCGGAGGAAACCCACACAGACACAGGGAGAAAAAACCACACTCCTCACAGACAGTCACCCGGAGGAAACCCACACAGACACAGGGAGAAAAAACCACACTCCTCACAGACAGTCACCCGGAGGAAACCCACGCAGACACAGGGAGAACACACCACACTCCTCACAGACAGTCACCTGGAGGAAACCCACGAAGACACGGGGAGAACACACCACACTCCTCACAGACAGTCACCCGGAGGAAACCCACACAGACACAGGGAGAACCCACCACACTCCTCACAGACAGTCACCCGGAGGAAACCCACACAGACACAGGGAGAAAACACCACACTCCTCACAGACAGTCATCCGGAGGAAACCCACACAGACACAGGGAGAACACACCACACTCCTCACAGACAGTCACCCGGAGGAAACCCACACAGACACAGGGAGAAAAAACCACACTCCTCACAGACAGTCACCCGGAGGAAACCCACACAGACACAGGGAGAAAAAACCACACTCCTCACAGACAGTCACCCGGAGGAAACCCACGCAGATACAGGGAGAACACACCACAATCCTCACAGACAGTCACCCGGAACGGGACTTGAACCCACAATCTCCAGGACTCTGGGGCTGTGACACAGACACTACCTGAATGAAAGTACAGAGGCCAGTGCACAGCACCGAGCCACAGGGATAAAACAGGTCCCAGCATCAACAGTGAGCTGAACTACGAACTATAGCGATGGAGACTAAACAGCCCTCCCCCCTGGTCAGATCTCACAGCAGACAGAAGCAGAGGAGGAGGAACCCCCACTGTCAGGTACCCTCTCCTAGACAGCCTTAAATTAAACAAAACAGCAGTGAGGACAGTGCAGAAGCAGCAGTCCCCAGATGGACTCCAGGATACTCACTCTGATATCAGAAAGACAGACATGTGACACCTCTGGACCAAATTAAGAACAAATTAATGTTTTGCTGAAATTATATAGAAAACTACACATTAATACTCATCAAATGTAAAATTATACCATGCACATTAATATTCTAAACCTGTTTTATTCTGCTGTTATCAGATTTACTCTTAATCCAGTGTGCTTCTGGAATGGGCTTTGGCAAAACTACTCAAGAATTCATCCCAATAAAGCTACTTTAAACTGGGAATGGAGAGAGAGAGAGAGAGAGAGAGAGAGAGAGAGAGAGAGAGAGAGAAACTATGAGATAAATAAATTTCTCTGGTTGAACGGGCAGTGGCTAATGCTAATGCTGATGCAGGCTGCATGCTAACAACCTCCTGTGTTTGAATCATTTTCAATTCAGCATCAAATCTGTCATATTATACAAAGTCAGCATAACACACACATACACACACACACACACACACACAGGATGTTGCTCTATTTCTGTTCCATAGGTGAGTAACACTGACTTATTTTTTCTGCTTCGGATTAATTAATGCGGAACTATCTCTAAAGTTGCAGTAGTTCAACTGCATGAAAGTAAACACAGAGCAAAAGTGCTACAAAACTATCTCAAGTTCCAAATGAGTTTCTGTGGGAATTCAAACATTGAATAAAACTTACAGCAACATACATGCTGTTTCTTACTCAAACATACCATTCCACCTTAAAAGATATAGCGCTTCTGAATGAACACAAAGCAAGGGGGAGTGTGTCTTTCCTATAACTCTAACACTGACCCTAACTTCACCTTTACCCTAACATCAGATTGATATTTATGCTGTAAGTAGGCTGTGCATCACCCCCCCCCCACACACACACACACACAAAATGAAAGTGTTTCATAGATGAATAAGACATATTCCAACATTTAACCTCTTTATGGTAAATTCCAGCTCTTTTGCCCATAAGAGAAATTCCTGGCCTGAGCTGGGTTTAAAAAAATAAAAATAAACAAATCTTATAAAAACAACAGAAAAACAAATTCAAATCTAACAACAAAATATCAAACTGCTATAAAGACTATGTTCATCACTTATATGAGGTTTTAAATATCTGCAGGATACAAATGTGTGTACTAGGTTTAATTATGTTGTGGGTACCTGAACCTGTTTACACACTCTCACTGTGGGCAGCTGAGTCCCCACAACGTAATCATTACATTTCATTTTGAAGATTTTTTTTAAAGTCAGTGTTAGGACAGGGTTAGGGCTATGAAAGCAGTCGATATGATTAAGGTTTGGGTGAGTGTGTGTCTGTGTGTGTGTGTGTGTCTGCATGAATTTAAGTGTAGGTGGGTGGTGGAAACTGGGGTGTGTGTGTAATTGCATTGTCACATTCCTGCTGGCTGATGATCTGTCTTCCTATTAAAAGTGACACACACACACACACACACACACACAGTCAGCCTCCAGTGAACATTACAAATCACCTGGATGTAGAACAATCCATTCTGCCCTCCGCAGTGGGAACTGGGTTTAATTAGCTGCGTTTCTGTGTGACAAACAGCAGCAGTACTGTACACACTGTACGCCACGTGGCCAGAAGTGTGTGGACGCTGCTCATCTAACATGTCCGCTGAAACGAAGGGGTATTAATTGGGTCTTTGTCACTCGTTGCTATGGCAAAAGCCATACTTTTTTAAAACATAGCTCTGAGGATTTGATGCCATTCAGCAACATAAATATGCACGGGGTCAGTTGTTGGAGGATTAGTTCTCAATCAGAATCACCACTCCAGCTCATCCCAGAGGAACTCCATCACTCAGAGAACACAGTTCCACTGCTGCACAGCCCAATTCTGGACGGCTTTATAACGCTACTGTACCAAAATAACAGAACTGAAACCTTCAAAAATTTGACATGCTGCAGAGAGAGTCCTCAGCAGATTGTCAAAGATCTACAACCACCCCTGCCACACACACAATTTCTGCAGAAAGGAAATAAATGTGTGTGTGTGTGTGTGTGTGTGTGTGTGTATTAGGTCAGATTAGGGTTAGGATTCGGATTAGGGTATTAGTATTTATGGAAAAGTCTCCACTAAATTAATGTAAGTCTATGTAACAGTCCCACAGTTCATGAAAGCGAATGTGTGTGTGTGTGTGTGTGTGTGTGTGTGTGTGTGTGTGTGTATATTTCCCTGTCTCTCTGTTTGAATGTGTGTGTGTGTGTGTGTGTGTGAGTTTGTGTTTGACAGTTTGATAGCAGGTAGATGAGGTTTCAGGGAGATTTAATGCAGAGTTTCTACTGCCACTACCCACAATCCTCCAGCTCTGCACTGACCGTAGTAATAAAGCTGCTGTGGTCTAACGCAGTTCCTCAGCTCTGGACGAATCAAAATCATGGCTCGTTTTGAACCAAATATTTGTTAGCATGTTCTAAGTGGTTGTTATGCTATCCCAGGGTGTTGCTAGGTGGTCGTTATGGTATCTTGGGTGATTTCCAGAGTTAAACTTGGCCATTCCTATAGTATCCCTTGTGGTTCCTAGGTTGATACAAAAAGGTTGCTAGGATGCTGCCAAGTGGGCCCTATATTATTATGTTGTTGCAAAGTGGGCCCGATCGTATCCCACAGGGTTGCTATGGTGTTGCCCGGTGACATCACCAGTGGTACACATGATTGCCTGGCCGTTAGTTACCAACTTGTTCCTAAGGTATCATATATGGTTGTAAGTTTGATAATAGGTTGTTGCTAGGGTGCTGCCACGTGGTTGCTATGGTTTTGCTTGGTTATTCATATGGTATTACCCAACTGCAGTGGTGTTGCTCAATATTTTTTTATATTATCTCACATGGTTGCGAGGGTGTTACCAGGTACTTCCTATGTTACCCCATATTATTGCAAAATTAATACTTGGTGGTTGCTAATTCATCCCAGATTATTGCTAATGTGTTACTATGGGTTCCTACATGGTTGTTAGGGTGTTGCAAGTTGGTTCCTATAGCAGCCAATGTGTTAATAGGTACATGGGTATACTTGGTGGTTGGTGTTTTATTCAAGGCTAAAGCATGGCTAGGTGGTTACTAAGGTATCCTACATGGTTGCTAGGGTGATCATATACAGGATGCACAACCAGATACTAAAATAAAACCCTGAGGTAACACCTGTTCAGAAATGAGAAATGATTTTGATCGAACGAGTCAGAATTGATCTTATCTGTAATAAAGGATATAAACCTGACTTATGCATTTCCACATGAAATGTTTAAGTGAATTAGTGAATTATGAGACTCACGTCTGAAACACACACTCAGCACACACTCAGCTAATGAGGAGTTTAATGTAAAGAAGCTGATTGGATCGATAAAGTGAAAATATGAACGAGTGATGAATGGCGGTGAGGTCACACATCAATCCCCATCTACTCACCCAATCACCTGCAGGATCTAGACCTCGCCCCTTACCTGACTCCAGAGTGGGCAGAGCCTCAGCCGGGGTTGAGCTGCCTGCAGTTACCACAGCAGTGAAGAGGACAGCGGACATTAACATCCTAGAGAGAGAGAGAGAGAGAGAGAGAGAAAAGGAGTGGGTGAGAGTGAGAGTGAGTGAGTGAGTGAAAGAGAGAGAAAGAGAGAAAAAGAGTGAGAGAGTGAGTGAGTGATTGAAAGAGAGAAAGATAGAGAGAGAAAAGGAGTGTGTGAGAGAGAGAGTGTGTGTGAGATAGAGAAAGAGGGAGAGAACGAGTGAGAGAAAGAGAGGGAGTGAGAGAGAGAAAGAGAGAGAGGGAGTGAGAGAGAGAAGAGCAATGGAGGAGAAGAAGGTTACAGAAATAATTCACAGAAAGATGAAAGCAGAAGGAGAGAAAGAGAGAAAGATAAAGAGAGAGCAGAGGAGCAGAGACAGACAATATATATAGAGAGAGAAAGAGGGGGAGGAAAAAATATGGGGTGATGGAAGGGAAGGTTAGAGGAATGGTTGAGAGAGAGAGAGAGAGAGAGAGAGAGAGAGAGAGAGAAAGAAAAAAGGATAGATGGTTTGATGAGGGAAGGAGATGGGGAGGTGTGTGTGTGTGTGTGTGAGAGAGAGAGAGAGAGAGAGAGAGAGAGAGAGCAAGTGACTGTAAGGTGGGATTTAACAGGAGGACAAGACTGATGGGTCTCCAGGGGTCATCACGGTAACATACATCACTATCCTTAACTGCCAGACAGCGGTCACACACACACACACACACTTGTAATTTCAGGTCAAAATTTTCAGGGCACCCGCTCATGCAGCGTTTTCCCAAATTAACCCTCAGCACTAACGACTGCCTAATACCACATCCCCTTTTAATTTACTCACTCTAATAATAATGATGTCAGAGTTCTGATTCAATTCACTCTTAACACCTACTTTCATTCAGTTTAAATGTGCTCCACATTGTTCTTTATTTGTTTTATTGTACTGTGATGGTTTTATTTGTGCAGTGATTATTTGTAGTCTGTGATAAATCTAATCATTTTTGAGCTCTTTCTGAAATATTCCAAATGTTTAAACGGTAAAACTAGCACCTGGAGACAGAGGCATGAAAGAAGATCAAAGCATTTGGACAGATTCCCGTTCTCAGAGAATTCAGGAAAATGCAAAGAGGAAAAATTTAATTACATTCTAATGTGAGTGAGTCTGTAATGTACACACACACACACACACACACAGAGTTGAAACAAGTGTGCTTAATTTGTCCGAGATGCATTAGAGAGGAATTAGACGCTGCGTGCATTCATTAGGCTGCCACACACACCCCATCCATCACACACACACACACACACACACACACACACACCCGATCAACACTAATCACATCACACACTGACACCAATCACATAATGCCATCAGATCAATCAAGAGATTCAACTCGGTCAATACAGTGCTCTCTCTCAGAGCCAATTACACACCCACACACACACACACACGCGAGCACGCACACACACGCACACACATACACACGCAAACAGACCAATTAACATTCCTAAGGTAATAAACTGTATATTCCCTGTGTGTGTTTATACCATGTTTAAATCCAGGCCCCCTCTCATTTACCTGTGGGACAGGTGTAAAGTCTCAGAACACAATTATGAACATAATTAGCTCATTAACCCTTAATTGATTCGTTAGGGCTGTTCCTCAATGTCATCATACATCTACTCCTCTGAGAAGCTGTGGATCTAAAAATGAAGCTAATTAAACTATTCAGAACACAGCAAAACCCACACTGTCCCCCATCCGAAATGTCAGGAAGAACAGCACTGCAGCAGGATGTGACATCATCACACACTGCAGCCATGGGTTACTAGAAAAAAAATAACATTATAACTGTACATTAGAAACTGAAAAAAAACTCATGAACTGGTGGCCTTTGAGCCCTCAGATGGCACTGCATGTGAAACAGGGGTTAGTTTGGTAAACTGTCGTCACTTAAATCTCAATGCAAACTCAAAATCTCATTCATCACATATTCAGCAGATGAAGTTTAGTACCAAGAACGATCGAGTGAAACCTCCACTCACAACACTGCAGCAATAAGTCTCCTCAGTTCCCAAACACAGGAAAACACAATGGTGAACTTGCCGCAGTCCCAACATCTCCGGTGCATTTCAGGTGTCATACTCTAAATGTGTTTTTATTTACAAACAGATACTGTAAAATTGTTTTTCTTTTTAAGTTTCATTTTCATTGCGCTTTTATTGTTAAGTAAATCTTCAAGAGAATGAACACAGCACATTTTTGTTTATATTGCATTAATAATGTTATGTAGATAGGATGAAAATTGTTATTATTATTATTATTATTATTATTATTATTACAACTATTGAGAGTCACAAACATGAGCCCTGTTTTTAAGGGAGGAACCCCCCACATTAGCCTCTATGTACCTACAGTGGACTACATACAGTCACTTTCAGGCAAAAAGCTTTTATCTCCATGTTTATGTTTATGATAAGAAGCATTTGTTTTTTCAGTGATGAGGGTCAGACATTTGACGCCAAAAAAAGCGAAAATTAAGTTTTTTTTAATAATTTGAAAAGTCTCGTTGTTGCTTACAAAGGTTCAAAAACCTGAATTAAATCAACGAACCAGTAGAATTGCTTTAAAATTACTACATAACACACACACACAAACACCACACACACACAAACACCACACACACACCTAGTATATACAGTATCAGGTGTGTTTACTCACATCGCGCGATCCGGTGCTGGTGGTCTGTATAATGAAGTCCCGGTGCAAAGGGCGGTTTACACACACACACACACACACACACACATACACGCACACAGCGCTGTGTGCGGGACCTGCGCGCGCTCTCACAAACTCATCGGTGAAGACAACGCACACACACCACGCGCGCCCATGACAGTACGATCCCGAGACCGCGGGGTGTACCTTCTGAGTGTGTGTTTATTAGTCTGTACGTCAGTGCTGTGTGTGTGTGTGTGAGTGAATGAATGAGTGAGTGAGTGAGTGTGTGCGTTAATGCTAGGTGCATATGTATGAGCGCGTGAAAGCAAGACACTCTCGCGCTGATCCTCTCGAGCTGAGCGGAAGCTCACGGTCAAAGCAGCTCAGGCTCCGCCCACACGGGAAACCCCGCGCCTTCCGGGAACATTTTGCAACAACACGGTGAGGGACAACAGAGAGAGAGAGAGAGAGAGAGAGAGACTAACGGTCCCATGTAGGTTCCTCTGTACTTTCACAGACTTCTGCATTTCTGAAGAGCATTAATCCAAGCTAATACTAAACCTGATCTTAAACCTAAACCTGTCCCAAACCTTGACCTCATTAACTTAACTTAGCCTAATGCTAACCCTAACACTTCACACACTCACACCTGTGGACAGTTTCACACACTCACCCAGTCTCACACACACATACACCTGTGTACAATCTCACACATTCACTCTTGTGTACAATCTCACACACTCACACTGTCACTCACACACACTCACCTGTGGAAAGTTTCACACACTCTCCCAGTCTCACACACACATACACACACACACACACACACCTGTGTACAATCTCACACACTCACTCTTGTGTACAATCTCACACTGTCACTCACACACACACACCTGTGGACAGTTTCACACACTCTCCCAGTCAAACACTCACACCAGTGGACAGTTTCACACACACACACAGTCACTCACACACTCACACCTGTGGACAGTTTAATACACTCACCCAGTCACTCACAAACACACACACACATGTGGACAGTTTCACACACTCACCCAGTCACTCACACTCACACACACCTGTGGAAAGGTTCACACACTCACAGAGTCACTCACTCACACACACCTGTGTACAATCTCACACACTCACCCAGCCACTCACTCACACACACCTGTGTACAATCTCACACACTCACACTGTCACTCACACACACACCTGTGGACAGTTTCTCACACACTCACCCAGTCACTCACACACTTACACGTGTGGACAGTTTCATACACACACCCAGTCACTCACAAACACACACACACACATGTGGACAGTTTAACACTCTCAACCAGTCACTCACACTCACACACACCTGTGGATAGGTTCACACACTCACCCAGTCACTCACAAACACACACCTGTGGAAATTTCACACACTCACCCAGTCACTCACTCACACACACCTGTGTACAATCTCACACACTCACCCAGTCACTCACACTCAGACACACCTGTGGAAAGGTTCACACACTGACCCAGTCACTCAGTCACACACACCTGTGGAAAGTTTCACACACTCACACACACCTGTGTACAATCTTACACACTCACCCAGTCACTCACAAACACACACCTGTGGAAAGTTTCACACACTCACCCAGTCACTCACTCACACACACCTGTGTACAATCTCACACACTCACCCAGTCACTCACTCACACACACCTGTGTACAATCTCACACACTCACCCAGTCACTCACCCACACACACACCTGTGTACAATCTCACACACTCACCCAGTCTCTCACCCACTCACGCCTGTGGACAGTTTCACACACTCTCCCAGTCACACACTCACGCCTGTGGACAGTTTCACACACTCACCCACCTCACACCTAGGACATGTGTTGTAGGAGCACCCACACAGACACAGAGAAAACACACCACACTCTTCATAGACAGTGACCTGAGGAGAGGATCCCACCCAGGACTTGAGCCCCTGTGTGGTAGTGACGCTAGCTGTTGCGCAGCCATGCCAAGGGTAGAGAGAGACAGAGTAGTTTGTTGTATGTTTCTTTGGTTCTAGATACAGTATGTTATTTGTTTCTGGTTCTATTTTGGTTGGTAATTATTTCACCCCTGAAGCTTGATACCTTTTACACAGCACCTTACGAATAATAACTTGATTAACTTGTGACTTGATAACTTGATCAGACGGCGAAGTGTTCTGATGCAGTCTGTGGTGTTTTGCTCTGGCGGTGGGTTGGCAGTGGCCTACATTTTGTGTACGACTTTGTTTTTATGTCTACTTTTATCTACTGAACTTGTAACATATGCGAACACATATGAGGACTTCTAGAGACGTGTAGTATCTAGCTATTACAGTAGCAGTGTATTTGAGCTGATTTATAAGCATCTTATATGCATTAGTTTTTTTTGTTTTTGTGGCAAATGCAGGATGTTTTAAGTGAGGCACACCTTAATGTCCTCACTTTGTACAAAAACATACTCTATTATATAGCTTTGTGTACATGTTTATGCTATAGTGACTATTGCTGTGTTTAGAAGCAGGGATGTGGTTTCAGAGTGTGTGTGATGGTGACGTAAGAGTTAACTGTGTTGCGTGTGAGCTCCTCTGGCGCCCTCTGCAGGCGGAGCAGTGGACTGGAGAAATGTGCTGCGTCAGCAGGATCTCTGCAGCATGAACTCCCTCTCTCTCTCTCTCTCTCTCTCTCTCTCTCTCTCTGTCACACACACACACACAGAGTACTGATGTTATGAATCTGCTGCTGGAGCACCAAGTGTGTAGCGTTTATTTTTATGGGACACAGATTTTTACCCTTTTTAGATACACTGAGAACACACTGTGTATCTCTAAAACAACTGGCAATATACGAAACACTCTGAAGCAGCTGCACATGAGTCTACTATTTCTCTCCATGCTCAATGCCAAGTGTGGGCTAGAAGGGTATAAAACTGAACTCCCTGCACTGAGCACATTCCACCAGCAGAGGTTGCAGACTGCATATTGTACATATGCAAACACCCCCCCCCCCACACACACACACAAACGGGCTATGTGCCATCTGTAATTCAGTATAAAGAGATCACATCTGAGTCAGCAGAGAGACTGTGTGTGTGTGTGTGTGTGTGTGTGTGATTAAAATAAATGGGGATGTGGGTCTGATAAAGAGTGTATGGTATAACTGATGTTATTGCAAGATCTTCTCTAACACACACACACTTGTTATACATTTTGGGGACATGACATTAACACATGACACTTGCTAATTCACTCTTTCACACACTATCATGTAAACACACACACACACACACAGGGATTTGGTTAGGCCACTGTTTAGAAGGATGCCCCCCCCCCCCCTCTCTCTCTCTGTTTGTTCTTCCTTGGTATTGTCCCTTTAAACTAAGCATCACTGCACTATTTAGAGATGCGCAAAAATATCTTTAAAAAACTTGTCACACAGCAGCAACAGCACTGTCTCTGTCTTTTCTCTCTCCTCTCTCTCTCTCTCTCTCTCTCACTCTCTCTCACTCACTCTCTCGCTCTCTTTCTAACACACACACACACACACACACAGTTTTGTCTCCATGGTTTCAGGAAACATTACATTGACTTACATCAATATGGTGGTGACTTACCATAACTTAACATTTAACTTAACATTCATCTCACACCCTCACCCTCAGCCCAGAACCTTCACTCTAAGATCCTCACGAATGAATAGAGAAGGGGTTAGTGTTAGGGGTTTGATAAGGATAGGCATTATGGTGTTAGAATTAGTGTAAACATAGGGTGTTAGAGTGAGGGTTTACACTAATTCTAACACCATAATGCCTATCCTTATCAAACCCCTAACACTAACCCCTTCTCTATTCATAAACTAAACCCTAACACTAACCCCTTATCTATTCATAAACTAAACCCTAACACTAACCCCTTATCTATTCATAAACTAAACCCTAACAATGGATGAAGCACCAAACAAAAGTTTGAGCCCTCATTAATATATTACCCATTACATAGTTTAAATACTGCAGTATGCAACCTAAGGTTTGTAGACACACAAGGCATAATATTCATTCATTCATTCATTCATTCATTCATTCATTCATTATCTGTAACCCTTATCCAGTTCAGGGTTGTGGTGGGTCCAGAGCCTACCTGGAATCACTGGGAGCAAGGCGGGAATACACCCTGAAGGGGGCGCCAGTCCTTCACAGGGCAACACACACATTCACTCACACACTCACATCTTCGGACACTTTTGAGTGGTGTTTCTGATCCACAACAGACCTGTGATGAGCTGGTGTCCACTGGCTTTTGGACGTGTAGAAATGCTTGTGTGTGTGTGTGTGTGTGTGTGTGTGTGTGTATGTGTGTGTGTGTGTGTGTGTGATTGGGAGAGCGACAGAGACAGAGAGAGATAGAAAGAGATATTTTGAGTAAAACACTATGACCCCAGGGTTCGGTTTCATAATTTTTTTAATTGGTAAATTATCTTTTCATCCTGCTGTTCTTCTTGTGATGTTTGTTCATTTGTTTTGTTTTGTTTTTTTTGTTTTATTTTGTTTTGTTTTTGTTTTTTTTGTTTTGTTTTATTTTTTTTACATTATCATGGAGCAGTATGTGGTTCATCATTAAGGTGCAAACATTAACAAACACAAACAAAAAAATTCCTCATCTTCAGGCAGTAATCATTAAGATATTTTCTCTCAGATGCAGTCAGACATCTTTATTACTCTGAAAAAAATGACACAGTTTACAAGTGATTTACACTGAAAAACATCTAGACTGACCACACAGGATCACTATGTAATTCTACAGTTACCAACTGTAGTCAATCTGTTGCTCTGCATACTTTGTTACCCCCCTTTCCCCATGTTCTTCAGCGCTCAGGACCCCCACAGAGCAGGTGTGATGTGGTGGTGGATCATTCTCAGCGCTGCAGTGACACTGACGTTGTGGTGGTGTGTTAGTGTGTGTTGTGCTGGTGTGAGTGGATCAGACACAGCAGCAGCTGCTGGAGTTTTTCAACCCTGTGTCTATTCTCTGTCCACTCTGTGAGACACTCCTCCCTCGTTGGTCCACCTTGTAGATGTAAAGTCAGAGACAGTAGCTCATCTGTCGCTGCAGAGTGTGGGTGTGGGTCGTCCTCTAGTCCTTCATCAGTGACACAGGACGCTGTCGGCTGGATGTTTTTAGTCGGTGGACTATTTTCAGTCCAGCAGTGACAGTGAGGGGTTTAAAAACTCCAGCAGCACTGCTGCGTCTGATCCATTTATCACACAAACACAACCAAAATTTTAAAGCCCCACTAACCACAGTGGCTGTTTACAGTGCCTGTGATATTGACACAGGCTTGAATCTCAAAAAATGGAAAATTATATATATATATATATATATATATAGCTCTGATTGGTCGGCTACTGCAGGCCACACCCCTTATCTGTGTGAGGTTATAGAAGCAGGTCCCTCCACATCTAGAGTCTTTCCAAGAAAGGAAAGATCCTAATCTGTTGTTGCTACTGTTGTTCATGCCGTTTACATTAACATCAATTAGGAGTCATGTGACCAGAGGCTCCGCCCACAATCACGATTCTGTTCTGCAATGGAAAATGGAAACTGAAACAGGGTGTGGTTGGTTCTAGGTTTGGGTTGTAACAGATCCACGCTGTACGTCACTGACCAGTGGGGAAATGGCGTTAGCGAGCCAGTGTCCCCGTTTTACCTATTCACTGTGACTTCACTTGTAAACGATATCATTTTTTTTTACAGTAAACCAGCCAGTGCCACCCACACCTTCCTACAGACCCCACCCCCAAACCATAACCAAGCCTCCAGAATACAGACTCCACCCCCAGAATGTCCCTTCGACCCCAGACCCATCCCCTCCGACCCAGACCCGTGCAGGTGATGCTGGTGCTGCTCTCCTAATGGAAGACTTTTCCCAAAACCCCACCCACTTTCAATAAGTACTTCTGATTGGCTTGTTCTGACCAATGAGCTTAAATTAGGACTGAGCTGGACCTCAGTGGCCAGTTAGGATCAGACTTACTTCAGTGTATATTTGTGTGTGTAAAGCAATTTAGTCCAGTCAAGTGTGTGTGTGTGTGTGTGTGTGTGAGGGCAGTCTGTGCTTTTGGCAGGAACAACACGCAAAGGGACTGTGTACAATCATTTGGAGCTCACAGACACACACACACACACACACACACACACACACACATGAAATGAGATCAGATAGGACATGACCGATATGTCGTTATATTACTGATATTACAGTGTAATTTTATCAATAACGATCAGAACTGCAAAGATAAAGCACTGTTTGTCGTTTGTTTTTTTATTGAATGAATAACAGACAAGCTGTCAATATTTTTTAATCAATGCAACATATTTGGGGTAAAATTGTACGGTCAGATTTATGTAGATAATAAATCATAAATATGAATAAAGTTATTGTTACAAAAATTATTGTGATTAATAATTTGACAGCTTGAATGTTTTATAGCAATATTTACAGGCACTGAGATTTGACAAATGACAATCACATCCATCAGTAAAGCACTACATTTTTTTCGACTAAGTAAAATTTCATTGTCCAATGGTATAATTTAGCAAAATCCATAAAATTGGTATTGGTATCGCTTACAGAATAATCGTATCGGTCAGGCCACACATGAGACACGATGAGAGATTGGAAACACTGGCTCAAATCAAAGTTATGTAGAAATTAGTGCAAAATGGGAACCCAGTGTTGCACACACTTTTGTACATCAGAGCCTCGCTCTCTTATTTGCATATCATTTGCAAACCACACCTTAGTGTTTTGCCTCATTTACATATACACAAAACACACTTTAACTATGGGATTAAAAAAAATACAAAAAATGCATTCAGCAGGGTTATGGGGCTGTGGTGTTTCCATGGCAATTAATTAGTAAATACACTTTCTGTACACACTTCTACTAAAATAATCAACTAGTAAGTGTGTAATTATTATTGTTAATTATTTTCAGCTGTTACAGTTCATACTGACATTGTTGATTATGCTGATCATTATTTTGATTATTTACTTCATAATCAAGATTTTTTTTTCATGTTAATATTTTGCACAAATTTACACACACACTGATCAGGCTTGAGTTTGTACACATTCACTCATATAAAAGAAATCTGTCAACGCTAACACATTGATAACATGTTTTTTTTTAAATGTGTTATTAGTTTATAATGACAACACAATTGTTTTAAAAATAGCTTGACAGTGCTAGTAAAACCGGTGAAAACAATATTTTTTTTACAATCAGATTTGCTCGTACGCAACTATGACAAAGAGAAGGGCCAGTGAAGTCAAACACAACAAGATCAAACACCGATAAAATCTGGACATGCTCATGCAGGTTTAAAGAGAGGCAAGCTTACAGTGTAACTTTAGTCATTTAGCGTAAATTAGCAGCTTAGTGGAATAATAATAATAAAAAATTAAACGTAATAATAATAATGATAATAACAATAGGTTTTAAAGGTGTTTAAGGGGGATTTTCCGAAAGTATTAAGACATCATTAAAAAATTAACTGTGGTTTCACCACTGTTTTTGTTTTTATTCATAAAAGCAGCAATTTCTTTGTCCATCCCCCAAAGACCTCGTCAAATGCTACAAAAGAAAAGTCAAAACACAAAGAGACTGTGAGTGAATTAAGACGAATGGCTGTGGAGAAAGTCCGCATCGCAAAATCACCTTTGTAGGGCTATTTCCAGCACCACAATCTGAATACAAGACAGGGCCAAAACAGCTACTTGGCTAGATAGAGCTACCTAAGTTAAGTTACTAGCTAAGTGTGGGTGAAGTAACTCACGTTAGAGATAGCATTTTGCTAATATCTGTTATAAGCTTTAAATAAAACATGGAATGTTCTCTTTATAGTCTTTATAGCATCTGGTTCACTGACAGACAGATAACTAATACACCATTAGAAATCCGCTAGGGGCGTTAGCAGAAATGAGTATTGATTGTAGAGATTGTCATTTTTCACCATGTTTTGAAAGTTTAGCTTTAACAGTCATGGTTCACCAACTTGCACAACTGGATAACTGAAAGCTAAAGCTAAAATGCTAATTGTGTTCACTAAAGTGATTTATACTCGCTAATCTGGTGTACAGTAATTTAATCCAACAATAAATATGACCATAACTTAACTATTTTATTTACCCAATACTAATGTGAGCTAGCGCACCGACACTTCAGCTAGCTTGCTAGTTTGCTAGCATCCACTCCATAGGGCACTCCTTCTTCCCAAGATGTTTTATATTCGAGTTAAAATATTTGCTATTATATCCCTATATCCAAAAAAGTTCCACTGAGATCATAACACAGACCTTCAGCCAATCACAGACCAGCACTCTGGCCACACACTTTTTGGCCAATCAGGAGCAAGCTGTGAAATCCCCCTCCACTTTTCTTCTTCTCCTCCCCCTTTCCTTACCCACAAAGAAAGTCAGAGCAAACAAGGAAATGATCGATAATCAATAATCAATAATCTATAATGACCAAAGCGACACAGAAAAGCGTGTGAAAAGTGCGTTTGTGTTCATCAAATCAACGTGAGACACTGTACATGGCTTAAAGCTTCATCTTCCAGAACACGTACACACACACACACACACACACACACACACACATTCAGCAGGCTTTGCATAAAATGTCCTTGTTTCAGATGTGTGTTGTTTGATTTCTCAGAACTCTGCAGAGTTTCGTCCTTTTTTTGTTTGTTAGTTTTTTGTGTGTTTTTCATTTGTTGTTTGTTGTTTTTTTGTTTTTCTGTCAATGATGATGATTGTGTGTGTGTGTGTGTGAGAGAGAGAGAGAGAGAGAGAGAGAGGGTGTGTGTGTGTGTTTAAGATAGAGAGGGGGCGGGGTTAATGAAAGAGAAAGAGAGAGAGCTAGGACTCGTCCTGCTCCTGCGAATCTGGGTTTAACTCTTTCCCTCCATTCATGGTGGGAGTTCCTGAGTCTTTCCTGGAGCGCTGCTTCTCTTCGATCTCGTGCAGAGATGGCTCCTTATACATACACACTGCACACAGAGGGGATAAGAGCAGGAGAGGAGAGGGGTAGAGGGAGTAGAGGAAGAGGAGAGGAGAAAAGGAAGAGAGGGCAAGGTGAGTACATTTACTTAATTAACTGTCCACACCGCAGTTTATAGTGTAAATGTCACATGAGTTCACTACCCAGGAGATGAAGAGAGGGAGAAGAGAGGAATCAAAAAGAGGAGCAGTAGTGGAGGAAAAAGAGGAGGAAGAGATGGAGAGGAGAAAAGAGCACTTTTCCACTGCATTATCCTACACTATACAACTCATCTCTACTCTCCTTTTCCACTCCTCCACCAGGTGAATCAGGTCCTGGTTATGGTTCTGGAAGCGAGTTCTTGTTTAGTTGCTGTTCTCTCGTGGTTCAGAGCAAGTCGAGTAGGGACTAAACCGTGGCGTGTAAACCTTGCAGAGCGCTGACTGTCCAGAGAGAGTTGTCACTCTACGCCACGCAACGCAGACGTCCAGCACCAACTCTCCATCTGTAAAATCTCCAGCTGCAGCAGAGATCACGTTTGTTTTTATCCGACTCACGACGACAGCTCGTAAAATTACGCCGTGGTCTTTTGAAGAGGTTCAAACGTTCCTTGGATCAGTGGCCGATGAAAGAATCCAGCGAGAGCTGGACGCTGCAACAAGGAAGAAACAAACTCTACTGATCTGTCTGAACTGATGACGGAGCTGTGTTCAGTCCCAATCAACAGCAACAACACGACAATACACCATGAGTAAACACCTCTTAACGTTACAGCCACCGTTGTTGTGGTTTCCAAAGACCGCTGTTTCCATTAGAGACGGGGTTTGAAGAAGATGTCCAGTAGAGTCCAGGTAAGTAGGTACCATGCAGTGGAAAAGTACTACTGAGTACCACTAAAAGAGTGCTTTGGAGAACTAAGATCATCCTGTATGCACTTGTGTGTGTGTGTGTGTGTGTGTGTGCTCACCCTCGATAGGTCTGGGTACGAAGTGGGAGCAGGGTTTGGTTTTCTTGACACGGTTCCCCTTCATGATGAGGCCGTCTTTGTTGAGGCCAAGGAACCAGGCCCTGCCGCTCTCATGCTGACGGTACAACGTTGAGGAGTAAATGACGTAGTAATTCTCAAAAACACTCTCCTTAAACTTACACTCCACCGTAAACACATCCTACAGAGAGAGAGAGAGAGACATACACAGAGAGAGCGAGAGAGAGAGAGAGAGAGAGAGAGAGAGAGAGAGACATAGAGAGAGAGATGTAGAGACACAAAGAGAGAGATAGAGAGAAAGACAGAGAGACACACAGAGAGAGAGAATGAGACACAGAGACAGAGAGACGGCGTGAAAGAGAGAGAGAGAGAGAGAGACAGAGAGAGAGAGTGAGATAGAAAGACAGAGTGAGAGAGAGACAGAGCGAGAGAGAGAGACAGAGAGAGAGAGAGAGAGAGAGAAATAATTGAGTGGAGTGAAGTTTCTTTAAGCCATTGCAATAAGTCACAGTGACCCTGTGTGTGTGTCTGTGTGTGTGTGTGTGTGTGTGTGTGTGTGTGTGTCTGTGTGTTTGATTAACTGGGACACACACAGACACACACACACACACACACACATGCACAGGTGTTCAGGGTGGAGAAAACCAAACAGAGCAGAAATCACCTGAGGCTCTTGCGCAAAGACAGTGTTAAAGGGGAATTTCACCAATATTCCAAAATTCCCAGTTTAATTGTGTGGTTGAGATGTAAACACATTGATGAAGAGTGTTGTATTTCTCTAGAAACTTCCTGAGTCAAAATAGTGGACAGTGGATGTGAATGGAACCCAACATCATCCTCTAAATTTTCCTCACCGAATGTGAGGACAGTAAATGGTGGGGGGCACACGGCTGACATCTGACCATAGTTTTAATCTGCCATCTTCAGTTCATATAAAGTTCTTTAGCTGTGTGGAGGTCACTGCTGGTGGAGGTGGAGAGGATATAAAATGCTGGGCTTTTGTTTGAGATGGCGGGTTTTGTTCACCATCACTGGAAGGAAATTATCCGCTAGATATAGACCTGGATACTGTCAGCAACTTTCAATGTCTGTATCCCAAACACACACACACACACACACACACACACACACACCTCAGTATCAGTTCATTTACACTCATCAACACTCTCACACCTTCACACAGAACTCAGAATAACACGCAGATCAGCTGTCCATTCACACACACATACACACACACACACACACACACACACACATAAATATGGAGATACATCTGAGAACAGACTGTGTGTGTATATATACAAGGTGAGGCAAAAGTCTCAGGACATCCTTTTATTTCAGAAACTAAAAAGGAAATGACATATCTGATTACCCCAGCGATGGGGAGGGGCCTTTCTTTTAGGCCATGTCTGGAACATCCTGAAAGCCACTATAATGGAAAAGGGCACGTTTTTCCATTGAGAAGGTGGTCATGTAGCATATCAAAAAAGACCAAAATTGTCTTAGAAATTGATTGATGCAATCAGATTTAGAGTATCTCTTTTGGATCAAAAGTTATCAACACAGAAATTTGACAGCTATTCTTTGTCACAGGCTCGACCAGACTCTAAATGCTCAGCGCCATCTTTGGTCAGAATGAATGGAAACCCAGTTTTCTGTACCACTGTTGGGTAGCGCTGAGCATTTAGGGTCCTTTAATGAGCCTTTAACAAATAGCAGATGATTTTAATTTTCTGTGTTGATATCTTTTGAACCACATGAGAAATTGCAAACCTGATTATGGCAGTATATATATAAACGTAAAGCGTGTACAACTAACTGAACAAATTTAGGGTAAAGCCTGGGGAGATCAGCTGATCCAGACTCCAGGCTGCTTTGATGTATTAATTGGAGTCTCTCTAATGTATTATATATTAACATATGCTTCATGTAGATGGATAAATGAACAGTGTAGACACAGACAAATACACACACGGTAAAAACACTCCCCTCTCTCCACACTCACCATTGACATCCATTATTTTTCTGGACACTTATCCTAATATAAACTACTAAACCTAACCCCTAAATCTAACACAAACACCTATACACTCACATTCCTTCATACACAAACTCACATACTGTAAATTAGTAACAGTTAACACCACACTCACACGTATTCCTATGATACACAACTGTACTTATACACATTATAGTACAACACACAACAACTCCACAGTAGTACATAACACCACACAACAGACCTCACCTTCCACCACACAGCTGAGTGCAGACCACAAACACACACTGGACCAGAACAAAAGTAATGTCATTCAACTCTGTTGAAGCGATACATACCGCTCACAATGCGAAGCAAAGCAGCACAACTTAACGGATGAAGCTTGAAAAGACACAACACACAATCACGCAATGATCTCACACTCTCGCACTAATACACACTGGCTTATTGATAATGAGTGTGTATTAAACTCCCTCTAAACAGAGTGACTATTGCAGACTGTAATCAAGAGGTATATGGTCTTTTGTTTAGAAAAACAACATAATGGGAAACACATCATATTAAGTGGGCATTGAGAGCTAGATATGTTTTTGGAGAATGCCAGATTAATATCAAATAGAATCCCCTGGCTGGCTCGCCAATATTTTGACTTGTCGGGTTATTGGAGAAGTTGGTGAGTATAAACTAGGCAGAGTCTCAGAGAGAATTGGATTTACTGGAGGGTGTTAGTGTCTTACCTAGGTGTTACAGGGTCACATTGTCATTCACTCTCTCCCACCATAAGAATATTTTTACTGTATTTCCCAAAATCATAATTTTACAGTAACTTTTAAGAAGGAAAAAAATTAACTTTCAATGGAAGTGAATTTTGGAGTGTTTTTATTAGACCATTCTTCATGAAATTGAACCCAATGTGAAGGACTGCTTCTCAAATGATGTGGTAAACCAAGTTACATGAGTTATGTGTTTTTAACTGGACCACGACCTTATGCAGATTATAAAGACTGTTATCACCCACAGAAGTTCCAAAAAACAATCTCCCCCACCAAGCAGGTTATAGACCAGTGATAAACAGGCTGAGAAGAGACAGAACAGCTCTGAAAAGTGACCTTAAACAAAGTATGAGGGAATTAATATAAAATATTAAATTAATATATATATTTAGCCTTTTTCTAAAACCAGATACATGTAGTGAGCACCAAATCATTTCATACATTTCACTAAGCATATTGAACATAGATGTAGTTGGTCACCTTAAGGTAAAGAGGCACCAGTCCATATTAAATAAATGATACAACAGTTACATTCTGGCAGCAGTCCATCTTAAATGGTGTTCAGTTACACTATGTTGGAGTAGTTATATTTTGGAGCAAATCCACCTTAAATAGTGCAGCAGAAAATCATAACAATAAAATAAACAACAAACAAATCTCACTAAATTAATAAAAATAATTTTAAAAAATTGCATCTTAAATTCTTCATAGCACTGTCCATTCCTCCATAAACGGTTCAACAGCTACATTCTGCCACCAGTCCACAATAAAAGCTGCAGCAGATAAATTTTAATGGCAGTCCACCTTAAATGGGGCAGCAGTTACTTACTGGCAACAGTCACCCTTAAGTGGATCAACTCTTTCTGAGGCCAGTGATAAAAAATCGGGTAAATGTTGTGCCATGTAAGGTGGACTGTAGCTAATGGATGATTTAAGGAGGAATAGATGGTGCCCTGAAGATTCTAAGGAGCGAGAATGTATTTTTATTTAGTTCTTTTTTTCATATTTGTTTTTTATTGTTTTGGTTTCGGTTTCAGAGCACAAAGAGCATACTTACTGATGTGTAAAGGAAACCTTCAGCATTCATGCCCACGTAGAGACCTGCTTTCACTCCCTGAATCGCCACCACCCTCAACCCCACAGGAATCAGATTAAACAGAGCTGCAGGAAAATAAAAGAGGTAAGAAAAATATAGGAGAGAGAGAGAGAGAGAGAGAGGGAGAGAGAGAGAGAGAGAAAGACAGAGAAGTGTGAGATCAGGAATCAGATCAAAGCCAGGTGGTTGTAGTAGATGAGACTGATTCAGTCTCTGGGTAAATCAAAAGGAGAGAGAGAGAGAGAGAGAGAGAGAGAGAGAGAGAGAACAGGGGATAAGCAGAGGAGTGTGGAGGATGAAGGGAGGAACAGAGGGGGAGGACGTTTGACAGAGAGAGAAAGAGAGAGAGGGAGATGTGTGGGTTTGAGAGGATAAGAGCACTGTTCACACGGAATGCAGGGTACATGCCAGATGAGGAAGTGTGTGTGTGTGTGTGTGTGTGTATTTACAGAACAGTTCTGAAGTGTGCACCTGTAGAACTCACAATGAAGAACACACACCTGTAGACCCTCTCAGCTTTCCATTAGTGTTCACTTTATTTTAAAGGTTGTATTGTAAAAAGCTCAGGCACCAGATTCTACCCGCCACACCATTTAAGGTGGACTGGACTGCTCTAATTAGGTGCTTAAGTAAGAGTGTGTTAACTGTATAACTGTGTAGATCTATAATTGTATACCTCTGTAGCTCTATAATCCTGTAAATCTGTATATTAATAAACCTGTAGCTATAGAACTCTATAACTATATCTCTAACTGCATAGCCTCATAGCTCTGCAGCTCTATAACTCTTACACTGTACCTCTATAGATTTATAACACTGTAGCTCTATATCTCTGTACCTCTATAATTTTATAACTCTGCAGCTCTGTAGACCTATAATTCAAGTTTTTGTAATTCTTTAGCCTTATAATTTTGTAACTCTATGACTCTGTAACTCTACAACTCTTTAACTCTCTAGCCCCAGATCTTTTTATGTCTGTTGTTCTATAACTTTGTAACCCATTATTTCTGTAGCTCTATAACTCTATAAACATGTAGCTCTATAAATCTGTAAACCTGCAAATCCTTAGCTCTATAACTCTGTAAATCTATAACTCTCTATTACTCTGTAACTCTGTAATTCTGTATCTGCCGCTCTCTATAATGGTGTAAATCTGTAAAACTCTAACTCTCTAACTGTATAACTTTGTAAATCTGTAACTCTACAAATTTATAGCTCTATAACAATGTAACAGTATTTGCATTATTCTGTAACTCTAACTCTGTAAGCCTTTATTTCTATAGCACTGTAATTCCATAACTCTCTACAGTAATGTAACTTGTTAATTTTGTGACTCTGTTGCTCTGTAACATACAGTATTTTTTAAACATTTGGAGCTGTTCTGTAGCTCTACAAATCTGTAGCTTTGTTACTGTGTAGCTCCGTAATCGCAGGTCTGTTCTATCTACTCTGTAGATGTTCTGTGACTCTCATCAGTTTTTATTTTTGCTGGAAGGCACCCAGAATTCAGCAGTTTCAGGTGTCCGCCGGAGATCGATATCTCTCCCTTTAGATAAAACAAGTTTACCCAACTGCTGTCAGATAGAAAACAATGAAGTGTTACACGAGAAAGCCCAGAGGCCAAGGTTCTCTCTCTCTCTCTCTCTCTCTCTCTCTCTCTCTCTCTCTCTCTCTCTCTCTCTCTCTCTCTCTCTCTCTCGCTCTCTCCCTCTCTCTTTCTCTCTCTCATGCTCTCTCTCTCTTTCTCTTTTTCTTTCTCTGGCCAAGAGAGGCTTTTTTTGGGGCAGATTAGCTGTAAAATGCGAAACAAAGCAGTGTGATGCTCTAGTCCTCCTCCAGCTTCAGCACAGAACTAATCCTACTGCTGAGATAATGTGAGCCACACAGATAAGAGCGGGAGAAGTGAGAGAGAAGAGAGAGAGAAGAGGAAGATAATCCGACTCGCACGCACATCCCTGGGAATCTACACACACCAACATGAGTGGGCACATTCAAATCCCACTCTGGAGGAGAGAGAGAGAGAGAGAGAGAGAGAGAGAGAGCTGAGATACGATCCTCCAGAACTCAGGATGATGTGTGTGTCCATGCATGTGTCTGTGTTTAATCTAACACTGCAGTACAACACCTGATGTTTATGACATTAATTTCCAGTAACTGAGTACACTCAGTGTTAGTGTTTTGTGTGAGGCTGAGAATGTGTTTGAGGCTTAGATTGATTTTGTAGTGGAGTGTGAGTATAAGGTTTTTGAGGTATGAGGTTGAGACTGAGCTTGATCGTGAGAGTCGGGTTTCATGGGGAGGATGAGGTTGAGAAAGTGTGTGAGGTTGTAGTTGAGCGTGAGGGTCTGGGTTTTGTGTGTGAATGAAGTTGCTCAGGTTGAGGATGAATATAGCATTTAGTTTGAGGTTGAAGTTGAGTGTGAGGTTAAGTTGGGTGTCAGGGTCAGGTTTTGTGTGAGGTTGAGTTTGATTATGTGATTTAGTTTGCAGTTGAGGGTGAGCATTGAGTTCAGATTGAGTGTGAGGGTCAGGGTTTTGTGTGAGGTTGAGGTTGAAATGTGTGAGGTTCAGGTTGAGGTTATAGCTTCGTGTGAGGGTCAAGGTTTTGAGGATTAGGATAACGATGAATGCTGAGGATGTGGTTGAATGTCAAGTTTTGTTTAAGGTTGACTGTCCATGTGAGGTTGAGGTTGGGTATGTGGATAAGTTTGAGGTTGAGTGTGAGGTTTAGGTTGAGACTGAGTGTGAGGGTCAGGGTCATGGTTTTGTGTGAAGCAGAGTTTGAGTATGAGTTTTAGTTTGAGGTTGAGGTTGAGCGTGAGGGTCAATTCGGATCTGATCCCAAACACCTGTGAGAATCTGCTCACATTTCCTCTGTTCCCCAGCTCCGGTAATACTGTCAGTTCCCTTTTGGGATCTGGGCTCAGATCACATTCCTTCACTTAGAGGACACGAGGGTATGCAAGCAGTCTCACACACACACACCCACACACACACACACACACACACACACACACTAAACTTTAACTGAGAATGTTGGAGCTGAAGGTGGAAAGAAATTATAAGGTTTTGTGATGTTGTGTGTGTGTTTGTGTGTGTGTGTGTGTTTGTGTGTGTGTGTGTATACTTACTATAATCACTGTTCTCATCCTTGGTCCCATCAATAGTTCCATCTGGTTGCATCTGAAGGTAATACCCCTGTTCACTGAACAGCCTCGTTACTATCCCCTTCAGCTGAGGCTCTGTAACACACACACACACACACACACACACACACACACACGCACGCACACACACAGTTGTAACATACAGTAGCTGTACTTTTTCATGTATTTAAATCATAATTCATGTTTACACAACACTTTTAAACCTTTTTAAAAACATATTTTTGCTCCTGATTGGACTACATATAAGAGTTGGTTTTCGTGCTACTTAAAAAATAACAAAAGAGTAAGTTCCGTTTGTCTTTGTAAGGTTAGAGTAAGAGTTCGTACTGTTGTGCACACGGACTGTACATTCAAATATATTTTGACAATTGTCAGTGTTTACGTAACACATAAAATAATTTCCACAGAAATGGGAAAATTCACATTCCCTGCCTAGATCCTGTGATAATATGGGACTGTTAAACAGGTTCCATTACACGTTTTATATGACTAACCTCAGTCATCCACAGAATGCCCTTAAACCTACATGTTCAAAGCCGTCACACATTTAATTAAGCACTAAGTGCTTCCAGCAAACTGTGCTCTCACTCATTTAAACCATGAAAACTGCACCAGTTTAACACTGCATACACACACTCATAAACCTCATAGAGCTCAGAAAGCTTCTCTTCCACAGAACGGGGCCAAAAGCTGGAAAAAAAATCTGGAAATGGTCTGTTAAATACAGCACAGAAATGCTGTAATCTGAACAAAATTCTGAAATCCAAATGAAACTCTGAAATCTAAACAAAGCTCTAAAATGAAAAAAATAAGAATAGAAAACACTAATATAATCTGAATACAGTTCTGATACAAAAAAAAAAACACTAATATAATCTGAACACGGTTCTGATACCAAAAAACACTAATATAATCTGAACACGGTTCTGATACCAAGAAAACACTCATATAATCTGAATGCAGATCTGATACCACACACTAATATAATCTGAAAGCGGTTCTGATCCCGAAAAAAACCACTAATATAATCTTAATATCGTTCTGATAACGAAATAACACTAATTTAATCTGAACACGGTTCTGATTCCCGAAAAAATACTAATATAATCTGAATACAGTTCTGATACCAAAAAAACACTAATATAATCTGAACACGATTCTGATAATGAAAAAGTACTAATATAATTTGAACACTGTTCTGATACCAAGAAAACACTAATATAATCTGAACGCGGTTCTGATATCGAAAAAACACTAATATAATCTGGAACACGGTTCTGATACGGAAAAAACACTAATATAATCTGAACACGGTTCTGATATAAAAAAAAAACACTAATATAATCTGAATACGGTTCTGATACCAAAAAAACACTAATATAATCTGAACACGGTTCTGATACCAAAAAAACACTAATATAATTTGAATACGGTTCTGATACAAAAAAAAAAAACTAATATAATCTGAATACGGTTCTGATACCAAAAAAACACTAATATAATCTGAACACGGTTCTGATACCAAAAAAACACTAATATAATCTGAACACGGTTCTGATATAAAAAAACACTAATATAATTTGAATACGGTTCTGATACCAAAAAAACACTAATATAATTTGAATACGGTTCTGATACAAAAAAAAACCTAATATAATCTGAATACGGTTCTGATACCAAAAAAACACTAATATAATATGAACACGGTTCTGATACCAAAAAAACACTAATATAATCTGAATACGGTTCTGATACCAAAAAAACACTAATATAATCTGAACACGGTTCTGATACCAAAAAAACACTAATATAATCTGAACACGGTTCTGATACCGAAAAAACACTAATATAATGTCAACACGGTTCTGATAACGAAAAAACACTAATATAATCTGAACACGGTTCTGATACGGAAAAAACACTAATATAATCTGAACACGGTTCTGATATAAAAAAAAACACTAATATAATCTGAATACGGTTCTGATACCAAAAAAACACTAATATAATCTGAACACGGTTCTGATACCAAAAAAACACTAATATAATTTGAATACGGTTCTGATACAAAAAAAAAAACTAATATAATCTGAATACGGTTCTGATACCAAAAAAACACTAATATAATCTGAACACGGTTCTGATA
The DNA here is from genome assembly GCF_029633855.1 of Hoplias malabaricus. Classification (NCBI taxonomy): domain Eukaryota; kingdom Metazoa; phylum Chordata; class Actinopteri; order Characiformes; family Erythrinidae; genus Hoplias; species Hoplias malabaricus. Next base: position 52,605,991 of record NC_089800.1, read on the forward strand.
CCAAAAAAACACTAATATAATCTGAACACGGTTCTGATATAAAAAAACACTAATATAATTTGAATACGGTTCTGATACCAAAAAAACACTAATATAATTTGAATACGGTTCTGATACAAAAAAAAACCTAATATAATCTGAATACGGTTCTGATACCAAAAAAACACTAATATAATATGAACACGGTTCTGATACCAAAAAAACACTAATATAATCTGAATACGGTTCTGATCCCAAAAAAACACTAATATAATCTGAACACGGTTCTGATACCAAAAAAACACTAATATAATCTGAACACGGTTCTGATACCGAAAAAACACTAATATAATCTGAACACGGTTCTGATACCGAAAAAACACTAATATAATGTCAACACGGTTCTGATAACGAAAAAACACTAATATAATCTGAATACGGTTCTGATACCGAAAAAACACTAATATAATCTGAACACGGTTCTGATACCGAAAAAACACTAATATAATCTGAAAACGGTTCTGATTCCGAAAAAACACTAATATAATCTGAACACGGTTCTGATACCGAAAAAACACTAATATAATCTGAACGCGGTTCTGATAACGAAAAAACACTAATATAATCTGAACACGGTTCTGATACCAAAAAACCACTAATATAATCTGAACACGGTTCTGATACCAAAAAAACATTAATATAATCTGAACACGGTTCTGATACCGAAAAAACACTAATATAATCTGAACACGGTTCTGATACCGAAAAAACACTAATATAATCTGAATACGGTTCTGATACCAAAAAACACTAATATAATCTGAATACGGTTCTGATACCAAAAAAACACTAATATAATCTGAACACGGTTCTGATACAAAAAAAACACTAATATAATCTGAACATGGTTCTGATACCGAAAAAACACTAATACAATCTGAACACGGTTCTAATAATGAAAAAACACTAATATAATCTGAATATGGTTCTGATAACGAAAAAACACTAATATAATCTGAACACGGTTCTGATACCGAAAAAACACTAATATAATCTGAACACGGTTCTGATACAAAAAAAAAACACTAATATAATCTGAACACGGTTCTGTTACAAAAAAAAACACTAATATAATCTGAACACGGTTCTGATACAAAAAAAACACTAATATAATCTGAACATGGTTCTGATACTGAAAAAACACTAATACAATCTGAACACAGTTCTAATAATGAAAAAACACTAATATAATCTGAATATGGTTCTGATAACGAAAAAACACTAATATAATCTGAACACGGTTCTGATACCGAAAAAACACTAATATAATCTGAATACGGTTCTGATACCAAAAAACACTAATATAATCTGAATACGGTTCTGATACCAAAAAAACACTAATATAATCTGAACACGGTTCTGATACAAAAAAAACACTAATATAATCTGAACATGGTTCTGATACCGAAAAAACACTAATACAATCTGAACACGGTTCTAATAATGAAAAAACACTAATATAATCTGAATATGGTTCTGATAACGAAAAAACACTAATATAATCTGAACACGGTTCTGATACCGAAAAAACACTAATATAATCTGAACACGGTTCTGATACAAAAAAAAAACACTAATATAATCTGAACACGGTTCTGATACCAAAAAAACACTAATATAATATGAACACGGTTCTGATACCAAAAAAACACTAATATAATCTGAATACGGTTCTGATCCCAAAAAAACACTAATATAATCTGAACACGGTTCTGATACCAAAAAAACACTAATATAATCTGAACACGGTTCTGATACCGAAAAAACACTAATATAATCTGAACACGGTTCTGATACCGAAAAAACACTAATATAATGTCAACACGGTTCTGATAACGAAAAAACACTAATATAATCTGAATACGGTTCTGATACCGAAAAAACACTAATATAATCTGAACACGGTTCTGATACCGAAAAAACACTAATATAATCTGAAAACGGTTCTGATTCCGAAAAAACACTAATATAATCTGAACACGGTTCTGATACCGAAAAAACACTAATATAATCTGAACGCGGTTCTGATAACGAAAAAACACTAATATAATCTGAACACGGTTCTGATACCAAAAAACCACTAATATAATCTGAACACGGTTCTGATACCAAAAAAACACTAATATAATCTGAACACGGTTCTGATACCGAAAAAACACTAATATAATCTGAACACGGTTCTGATACCGAAAAAACACTAATATAATCTGAATACGGTTCTGATACCAAAAAACACTAATATAATCTGAATACGGTTCTGATACCAAAAAAACACTAATATAATCTGAACACGGTTCTGATACAAAAAAAACACTAATATAATCTGAACATGGTTCTGATACCGAAAAAACACTAATACAATCTGAACACGGTTCTAATAATGAAAAAACACTAATATAATCTGAATATGGTTCTGATAACGAAAAAACACTAATATAATCTGAACACGGTTCTGATACCGAAAAAACACTAATATAATCTGAACACGGTTCTGATACAAAAAAAAAACACTAATATAATCTGAACACGGTTCTGTTACAAAAAAAAACACTAATATAATCTGAACACGGTTCTGATACAAAAAAAACACTAATATAATCTGAACATGGTTCTGATACCGAAAAAACACTAATACAATCTGAACACAGTTCTAATAATGAAAAAACACTAATATAATCTGAATATGGTTCTGATAACGAAAAAACACTAATATAATCTGAACACGGTTCTGATACCGAAAAAACACTAATATAATCTGAATACGGTTCTGATACCAAAAAACACTAATATAATCTGAATACGGTTCTGATACCAAAAAAACACTAATATAATCTGAACACGGTTCTGATACAAAAAAAACACTAATATAATCTGAACATGGTTCTGATACCGAAAAAACACTAATACAATCTGAACACGGTTCTAATAATGAAAAAACACTAATATAATCTGAATATGGTTCTGATAACGAAAAAACACTAATATAATCTGAACACGGTTCTGATACCGAAAAAACACTAATATAATCTGAACACGGTTCTGATACAAAAAAAAAACACTAATATAATCTGAACACGGTTCTGTTACAAAAAAAAACACTAATATAATCTGAACACGGTTCTGATACAAAAAAAACACTAATATAATCTGAACATGGTTCTGATACCGAAAAAACACTAATACAATCTGAACACAGTTCTAATAATGAAAAAACACTAATATAATCTGAATATGGTTCTGATAACGAAAAAACACTAATATAATCTGAACACGGTTCTGATACCAAAAAACACTAATAAAATCTGAATATGGTTATGATACCGAAAAACACTAATATAATCTGAATACGCTTCTGATACAAAAAAAAAACACTAATATAATCTGAACACGGTTCTAATAACGAAAAAACACTAATATAATCTGAACATGGTTCTGATAATGAAAAAACACTAATATAATCTGAACACGGTTCTGATACCAAAAAACACTAATAAAATCTGAATATGGTTCTGATACCAAAAAAAACACTAATATAATCTGAACACGGTTCTGATACAAAAAAAACACTAATATAATCTGAACACGGTTCTGTTACAAAAAAAAACACTAATATAATCTGAACACGGTTCTGATACCGAAAAAACACTAATATAATCTGAACACGGTTCTGATACAAAAAAAAACACTAATATAATCTGAACACGGTTCTGTTACAAAAAAAAACACTAATACAACCTGAACACGGTTCTGATAACGAAAAAACACTAATATAATCTGAATATGGTTCTGATAACGAAAAAACACTAATATAATCTGAACACGGTTCTGATACCAAAAAACACTAATAAAATCTGAATATGGTTCTGCTAACGAAAAAACACTAATATAATCTGAAAACGGTTCTGATACCGAAAAAACACTAATATAATCTGAACACGGTTCTGATACCAAAAAAACACTAATATAATCTGAACACGGTTCTGATACAAAAAAAAAAACACTAATATAATCTGAATACGGTTCTGTTACAAAAAAAACACTAATATAATCTGAACCTAATATAATCTGATACATAAAAAATTTCTTTTGTGATGATAACTCTGCTGATGGCTCAGACAAACACACACACAAATCTAGTCAATATACATCATATGTTACTTGACCTCAACCTGTTCAGAAGACAACGCTAACTGCTCAGTTCTATATATATTAGCATTGTACTGAGTTGATAGAGAGTGGAGACCCTCCCATCCAAACAGAGAAAGAAAGAGTTTTTGTGTGTGTGTGTGTGTGTGTGTTTGAGAGAGAGAGAGAGAGAGAGAGAGGACAGTTGCATTGTCTTGGACTTGTTTACGGATGGCTGTGGCATCACCAGCGATCAAACTCCAAATGAATGAACCAAATTCAGTTAGTAGTACATTTATATTTTTTATTGATCCGAACGATGGACACTTATATAACATGACATCCATTATTGGAAGTGCACACAGACGTTTTCTCTGACACACACACACACACACACCCTCTCTCTGACCTGGTTTCCGGCGTACAGGTCTCTTCTTGCCGCTGCAGAAGCGCACTTTGCTGAAGACCCCGAGGAAGTGTCTGCCACAGAGTGACCGTGGCTCTTTGCTTGGACTGGAGCGCCGCTTCGACGCCGCAACTCTCTCGCTGTTGGACTCACGTGCCTGTCGCTTCTGACGAATCAGAGAACTCGCAATTGCCGCCGCCATGCTGCAAGCGTGTGTGTGTCAAGTCTGAGCGGGTGTGTAAAGTTCAGAGTTTACAATGTATTTACATTACAGCATTATGTTTTGCCCAAACAAGATCCACGATCAGAACTATGAAGAGAGAAGTGTGAGTGTGTGCAGCGTGTTTACTTCATGGCCTTTTCTTGTTCATTGGGCTGTTAAGTTCAGATCTTTGCAAAGAGGAAACAAATTTTTGCTACAAGTGTGTTACATCCACTTCATGCAGACACTGATAGAAAATGGTGGAAAAATTTGCATCTAGTTTTTCTTACCTGAGAACCAAGTCTAATACTCTGCCTTCTCTAGAGTTGTTCTAGAACTGCTCTAGGACACTTGTCTTTTTGACAATTGTTCGGCCTTACGGATGAAAGTCAACATTCAAAATTTAATGTAAAGACGGAAGAAGAATGAGAAATTGGAGCTAGTTTTACGTGAAGTTGACTTTATAAAAACAATAGATAATAAAAGTCTAGAACTGACGACTGAAACTGCGTGTAAGGCGTGTGTGTGCACTGCAGTTCATGATCATGCGCATCCAGAGGTTTTGTGGTTAGTTTACATTACAGCGTTCACATCTGTGATAATAATTCAGCTTTATACGATGAGAGGAGTTACAACCACGTTCAAATCTACACGCAGAGAATACGGGTAGAAAAGGTAGCGTGTATTAGTTGTGGCAGGTGGTGTGTTACATACACCTTCAGAACTCTACTCTGAGATCAGTGTTGATGAAAGATGAAATGAACAGCTCCAGTTGTTTTACACTGTGTTTACATTACAGCATTTTGTTCTGTCGTATTAACTATATATACTTCAGCTTTACAAACAAGATGCGAGTTCCTACGGGTGGTGTGTAGCACCTACGTTCGAGACTTCGCGATCGATGCTAATGGAAGATGGAGAAAAACTAATTGGCGGATGTCTTACGTAAGGCTCACATTTTTAGAAAACTCACCTGAGCACGAACCATCGCAGCTCAGAACTAGTCTAGACCTCTGACTGGACGCCTAAACCTGCTCGCATCTTAGCGACGCGCCCACGGAGCCGGCGAGAAAAGTGCTGTAAATGTTGTAAATGATGTAAATGCACGGTTATGGTCTTTGCTGCTCCCTCGCACTCCATCAGAAGCTCCGGTCTTACGTAAGAGCATCAGAAGATCCTTCACATCTGTCAACAAATTGGAGAATCCATTTAAAAATGTGGAGTTAGGAGGGCATCACGCACTCTGGAGGCACACTCTCCACTGCACGAGATGTTTAACATCCAGCACGGAAAACTCACAAGGAGCCAAAAACAAGGAAAAACTCCCGAACAACCAAAACGGATTGGAAGCGTAACAGAGCTGCAGCGATCTGAGCGCACACTCCTCCAGTCATGCAGAACACACAGAGGAAGGTTGGGGGGGTGCAGTGAGAGAGTGAGAGAGAGAGAGAGAGAGAGAGAGAGAGAGAGAGAGAGAGACTGTATGTGTGTAAAACAGAAGAAGGAGGAGGAGGAGTGTGTAAGCTCAGGATAAAGTGAAAACATCTTTCCCCGAAGCCTCTCAGAGAAGGAGCTCGTCACCAGTCCTCAGTCTCAGTAATTATTCATCAGTGTTTTAGAGCAAAAACAGCACAGAGCAGAACCTCAGGTCCAAACACATGCAGCAGCTACAACATCTCACCCAGCCAGCTAACACCCAGCTGTGCACAACTACACCTCTGTAATATTCACTCCACTGATATACTCCCTTGTAAAGATTAATAATGGACCCCTGGGTCAACACACCTATTGATTTAACTGCAGTAAAGAACATGACCGAAGATCTATGTATGCCTGTAGAGATTAACCCTAGACTTCTAATTCCTTCTAGAGTTTGCCCCTGGAGATTTTGTGTAGTTTGCCGTACCCATGCAAATTTAATTTCCAGAGGACTATTCTTCTGTAAAATCACCACTATTGAGTTAATCATGTTAGAGTGCACCCCTATACCTTTCACTCAAAAACTCCAGAGAAACTCTAGAGAAACTCTGGACTATCCGGTCTGGAAATGTCCCAGAATGGTCCTTGGTGAACAGCAGGTGGTATTCTGTGTCAACTGCGTTTTTGCAGTAGGAAATGTTCAGCGTGCTTTAGGCATGGGACAGCGACTTTGCCACATGGACAGGAGATACAGCAAATTCTCTGTGTAGTTTGCCCTACCCATGCCAAACTCATTCCCTGAGATTTACTCCTATACCGACATTCCCCTTACTGATCTAATCCCTGAAATTACCCCTGTATATCTATGTGATGAGATACATCTTTGTAGAATTTACCCCTGGATAACTACCACATTTGTAATTTGACTTACCTTTGCAGATTTCATCCCTGAAGAGCTATTCTTCAGTAAAATCACCCCTATTTATATAATACCCTTATAGTGTACTCCTATACCTCTATGTCATGTCAGTTTACCCCTGCAGATCTACCCCTTTGTGCAGTTTGTCCAACCCATGCAGGTTTCTTCCACTGTGAACTGTTCCGCTTAAAACATTCCTGTCTATCTAATCCCTGTAGAGTTTACCCCATATGTGTGTCTTATGTAAAAAGTACCACCCTGTATTCTACCTTGTAGAATATACCTTTACATATCTACCCTATTGTGTAGTTTGCCCTACCCTAGAAAATTCATCCCAGGAGAGCTATTCTCTGTAAAATGACCCCTATCTATCTAATCCCTTTAGAGTGTGCCCCTATATCTCTAGCTCATGTCAATTTCATTCTGCTTTCTTGCAGGATTTACCCATGGAAATCAACCCCTTTGTGTCGTTTGCCCCACCCATGTCAAGTTCATCTCCTCAGATCTCTATGCAGACATTCCCGTTATTGATCCAAACCAGGGGTTCACAAATTTGTTAATCTATGGGCCAGCTCAGAGATTTTCAGTCTTTCAGGGGCCGGATTGCAGCCAGAGAAGAAAACATACAGGAAAAAAACACTATACACCTTGTCGTAACATCAAATATTTTGTTAAAGTCGTTTTGATTTTGAGATTAAAGTCTTAATATTTAGAAAATGTAAAGTCACAGTGGAGTACAGGACGGCAGTTTGTTAAATATCGAATCTCCCAAAAAACACTGGATTGAATTGGCCCTAAATCCCCATCGCAGCTGGGGACACTGTCCCTTAATGAATACAAGACGTGATATGGACGGCGTCTCTCACGCAGCTGCGTGTTTACAGCACTTCTCCTGTAAGTGGTGTGAGTTCGGGAGGCGGGACTCGGAGTAGAGAACCAGATTTCAACTGTTTTGTACCAAGTTCATCGACTAGACACTGCAGGACGGCTGTGTTGTAATTTTTGCCTAAATGACTGTGAGGGACAGTTCAGTATTCGCTGGATTGGTTTATAGACTCAACACCTTTGGACAGATAACATGCATGTTAAAGCAGCCAGTCAAATGAAAGCAGTGGGCTGTATATAGCACACGGACCGTACTTTGAAGAGCCCTGATCTAAACCCTGTAGAGTTTACCTCTCTACCTGTTCCTGATGTAGATTTTACCTCTGGAGATCTGCTTACATTTGGAATTGACCCCTGGAGGGAGATGAAACCCATGCAGAGTTCACTCCTATAGAGTTCCCCTCACTTTGAAGCCTTAATAATGCAGCCCTGACCTTTTACAGTCTGTCCAGGTCGAAATGAGAAAAGCCTTTTGACCGATCTCCAACATGGATTATAACAGGGCTGTGTGTGGGAGCCTTAGGTAGAGGTTTCTAGAGAGTGCCCCCTATCTGTTAGATAGATATGGTGCTGGGGGGAGGGGGAGAAAAGAGAAGGGGAAAATGTTGGAGGAACACATGGATAAAACTGATGCATTTAGCTTCCAGTCAGTTGCACAAAGAGCTGCGAGATCATTTCTGTGCTCTTCAATAAAGAGGACAATCTCTGTGACCCAAATAGATCATCACACTCTCATCTCAGCGCTGTGATTATTTTATCACAGACAGAGAGAGAGAGAAAGAGCAACAGAGATAGAGGGAGGGGCGGGGTGTCTGTGATCTTTAACTCACACATACGTCAAAAACAGAGGTGCAGTCCACAGTTGGCTGCGCATGGAGGAACTGTCACGTGACTTTAGGCTTCCAGCCTCACATTTGCAGAAAAGTGTGGACAAATGTTTTCAATTCATATGAGAACCCAAGACATGCTCAAGTTAGGGGGCATTAATACTTCAGTTTCACCATGGCAACGCATGCTGCTAATATATTCATTCATTCATTCATCCATTATCTGTAACCGCTGTAGTCACTGAAGCTCTACATGCTTGGAGGAGTACATTTTACCCACTAGGGGGGGATAATACCTTAGCATCACCATGGCAAAGCATGCTACCAATGTTTTTTTTCTGAACTGCTGCTAATATAACAGCAATGGAGCTCTATACATTTGAAGGAGAACATAGGGGGCAGTATTACATCAGTATCACCATGGTAACACGTGCTGCCACTGCTACATTCCGAAGTACTCTTTACATCATTAGAGCTCAACACACTTGGAGGAGACAATATCACTCAGTAGGGGTGCAAAAATACATTAGCATCACTACCGCTGTGCGTGCTGCCCTCCCCCTTTATTCTGAACGACTGCTAACATAACATCATTACAGCTCTATACACTAAATGCTAATTCTGACATTTTGCTACAAGATGCTTGCACTGGCTAAAATGCTGAGCAATGGGGAGTGGGAGGGCCATACTGCCCACCCAGAGAATGAGAAAACAGCTATAGGGTCTGTCCCAAAACCTAGTGAGCTGTCTACATAGAGAGCATTTTACGTCACACTGTGTGTTTTGACGACACGTAGGCTGCCTCAGTTCTTAGACACTTTAAATATGGTGCCTACAGAGACACCTTAATCTGTGTGAATTTTAACAGTGTCAAACCGTTCATCAGCCACAATGACAATCCCATGATGCAGTGCAAGCACAACTCCCATCTGATTCGCTCTTCTTCCAGAGCAAACATTTAAAATTGCAATAAAAGCTTGGAGCGCAGAATTCATCGCTGTGAAACTCTGATGCTAGCCGCTGAGGTAAGTAAACATAGTAGGTAAAAGGTAGTGTGCAGTGGGCAGGAATGAGCCGTGATGCAGTCTCTCTCTAACTAGAGCGTGTCAGTAATCTGCCTCATGAGGGTCAGATGTTGGTTTGAATGCTACTGACTTAAACACCTGCCTATGGTGGTGGGACAGACCTACACTCTCTTATATTCTGATTTACAGAGGGCTATGGCATCACGAGGATTAAATTCATGTTCGCCTGGTGTTAGTACCAATAGTATGTATTGTATATAAAAAAAATCTGTGGGATAAATTAGTGGCTAAGTGTGGTATGTTATTAACAAGATGTAAATTAAGTGTTAGCATTAGCAGTAGCCTTAGAGTCTGGTCTCTAGTAGCAGAGACACTGCAATGGGCTGCTGCCGATGGAAAGGCACACAAG